>NC_023757.2:13024085-13324085 GCF_000499845.2 Phaseolus vulgaris
CTGAATTCTGCTCAGATTCTGACTGCTGGATTCGAAGCCGCTCGGGAGCAATTTGCATGCCTATTCCCTGATCTTGACCTCAGCATGGTGTCATTAAACAATGAAGTAGTAGATGGAAAGGTCGTTCCCGCCGAAGGCTCAACCAATTCCACCCCATCTGCTTCTTTATAAATTCACCTGTATTTACCTTGTAAAGAAAAAACTCTTGCACATGTGTTTTGAACAGTTATTCATTTCAATAGCGAGACTTGGGTATTTCTTCTGACTTCTTTTGAGCGCTTTACTTTCTTTGTATGTTTAACTCTGCTACGTTTAACTTAGCGATTTTGCAAACATGACCTTTGGCGTAACTGCTTCGAGCCGATTCAAACTTAAGCAATAATCGCTTTGAACAACTTGTACCCCTGAGGCACTAACCTGATCATAAGAAAAGTTCCAAGCAACGAACTGTGATTCAATCATCGGTTCAAACAACGTCCCACTTGACCCGCTTTATCAAACAAGTCTTTCAACCTTCTCGCCGTGTTTGCCCTTTTCGCGATCACCTAGACCTCTTGGTAACACCAGCTTTTCTTAGCCTCAGGCTTTGGCAGTCATTTCTTTATCTGAGGCAGAAATGCCCTTTGGGATCTTCCTGTACCTCCCTGAACCTCAGAGCTAGAGACTGGCTGGCTAGGCGTTCTCTTCGAACCTACCTTAGCCACCTTTCAAGCTTCTTCCACCCTCTTCGCCATACCTGAATTCGTTCAAGACGAGAAGGATTTTATCTTGCCTATATTCGCACACAAGCGAGAAGGTCTTTTTAACTCGCCTGAACTCGCTCATCGGCGAGAAGGACTTTTACTCGCCTGAACTCGCTCATCGGCGAGAAGGACTTTAAACGGCCTTAATTCGCTCGACGGCGAGAAGGACTTTGTCTGGTGCCTCAACTTGCCCAGGGTGTACATCTCCTCCCCCCTGGATGCACTGAGGACCTTTTCTTTCTCACGCCTGCACTCGCTCGACGGCGAGGAGGTCTTTGATGGGCCTTAGTTCGCACAACGGCGGCAAGGACTTTATCCGGTGCCTCAACTTGCCCAGGGCGTACATCTCCTCCCCCCTGGATGCACTGAGGACCTTTCTCGCCTGCGCCCGCACGACGGCGAGGAGGTCTTTAACTCGCCTCTACGTTGCCCCGGGAGTTACATCTTCTCGCTCCCAGAATCACGGAGGACTTTTCCTCTTTCTCGCCTGCGCCCGCACGACGGCGAGGAGGTCTTTCATCTGGTGCCTCCGATCGCCGATAAACGATGAGGACTTAAAAACTTAACTGGTGCCTCTAATCGCCGAAAAACGATGAGGACTTTAAAAACTTAATTGATACCTCTAATCGCCGAAAAACGATGAGGACTTTAAAAACTTAGAAAACACGCGACATATCTTTTCGTGCCTTAAATCATGTACGAATGACAAGGTCTTTCTTCGAAACTTTTGGAAATAACACATATGCAATCTGAAAACACCTTATACTTCGAAAACTCTTCTTTTATTGGGTGGCCTCATTAAAAACCCTCCTTAGGGAAAAAAGAGCGCCCCCTTGAAACTGTTTTAACAGAGACATTGTAATGTAATATTTGTGTTTGTCTTTACTTACAAAGCTCTTAGCTATAGTACAACTTCAGGTGTGTGGCGTTCCAGGTACGAGGGATCGCCCCTCCTTCCAGCGTCTCCAAGCGATAGGCTACGTTCCCGAGTGCCTCGGTTATTCTGAACGGTCCAGTCCACTTGGGTGATAGCTTATTCTCTATCTCGTACTGGTGGGCCTTCCTCATCACCAGATTGCCTTCTCTAAACTGCCTTGGCATCACCTTTGAGTTGTACCTTCGCTCGACCCTTCTCTTCACCGCCTCAGCCTTCAGCCTTGCCTCCTCCCTGACTTCGTCCAGCAGATCCAGGTTCAGCCTTCTCTCTTCATTCGAGTCTTCCTCTACAAAGTTCTGGAATCTCGGCGAGCTCTCCTGAATCTCGACTGGAATCATGGCATCACACCCATAGACCAAGCTAAACGGGGTCTCATGGGTTCCTGACTGCTCGGTGGTGTGGTACGCCCAAACTATACGGGGAACCTCCTCAGCCCAACTTCCCTTGGCTTTCTCGAGCCTTCTCTTCAAACCTCTCAGCAACACCCGATTAGCTGATTCCACCTGGCCATTCGTCTGAGGGTGCTCGACGGATGCAAACACTTGCTGAATTCCAACCCCTTCACAAAGCTTCTTCAACAGGTGGCTCGCAAACTGAGTCCCATTATCTGATACCAGGCGCTTAGGCACTCCAAACCGGCACACAATGTTCTTCCATACAAAGCCTTCGATCTTGTGCGCGGTGATCTGGGCCACTGGTTCTGCTTCAATCCATTTGGTGAAGTACTCAATCGCCACTACCAAGTACTTCATCTGCCTGATCGCCAGTGGAAAAGGTCCCAGGATGTCAATCCCCCAAGTATGAAACGGCCAAGGGCTATAGATCGACTTCAACTCCTCGGGAGGTGCCTTATGCCAATCGGCGTGCTGCTGGCACTGTTTGCAGCATTGGGCATACTTCTTGCAATCTTCTCTCATGGATGGCCAATAGTAGCCTGCACGGAGAGTCCTCGCGGCCAGAGCTCGACCCCCGACGTGACTTCCACATATTCCTTCGTGGAGCTCTGCCATAACTCTCGTGCACTTCTCGCCGTGTATACATTCCAGGAGTGGGTGAGTGAACCCAAACCTGTACAGATCGCCATCAATCAGTGTATACTTGCTGGAATTTTTCTTTACCTTCCTAGCTTCTGTTGGATCTAGCGGGAGGAGGCCATCCGCCAGGCACCGCTTGTACTGTGTTATCCAAGTGTCTGGCTCATGGGTGGCGCAGACCTGCATCACGTCCACCTTCTCTCCTCGACAAGCTCTAACTCTCGGCGATCTCAGAGTTTCTTGCGTCAAAGACTTATGGCTTCTCGCTGCTCTCTCCGTCGACCTGCTTATCTGAAGGACCAGGTGATCTGCTACAAATGCCCTCGGCGTCTTGAATCACTGTCCTCTGCCTACCCCCCTTGCCTGAGCTGGCGAGCTTAGCAAGCAAGTCAGCTCGGGCATTCTGCTCTCGGGGTACATGCACTACTTCAAAAGAGACAAAGGAACTCTTCAATTCCTGCACATACGCCAAGTAAGCCGCCATTTGTGGATCTTTAGCCTGGAACTCGCCTGTTACTTGTCCTGTGACTAGCAGCGAGTCACTCTTAGCCATCAGCACCCTAGCTCCCATCTCCTTGGCCAGCAGAATCCCGGCGATCAGCGCCTCATACTCTGCTTGATTGTTGCTGGCTTTGAAGGCGAATCTCAACGATTGTTCGATCAGCACGCCGTTGGGTCCTTCCAATATGACTCCAGCACCGCTACCCTGCTGGTTCGATGATCCATCCACCGAGAGTACCCAACGGAAGTCATCTCCTTCCACCCTCTTCGCCTCCGATGAGAGCTCGACTACGAAATCTGCAAAGACCTGCCCCTTGATCGGGCCTCGGGGCTCATATTTAATGTCAAATTCTGACAATTCGACTGCCCACTTCACCATTCTTCCTGCAACGTCAGGTTTCTTTAAGACCTTCTGGATGGGCAGGTCAGTCATCACCAGTATCGTGAAGCTGTGGAAGTAGTGGCGCAACCTCCTCGCCGAAAACACCACAGCCAGCGCAGCCTTCTCCAGGGCCTGATATCTCATTTCTGGGCCCTGCAACACCTTGCTCACAAAATAGATAGGCTTCTGAGCCTGATCATGGTCCTGGGCGAGCACCGCGCTCACTGCCCTCTCAGTCACAGCAAAATACAATCTGAGAGGGATTCCCGCCAGTGGTTTGCACAGAACCGGCGGGCTCGCCAGATATTCCTTCAGCTTGACGAAAGCTTCCTCGCATTCTTTCGTCCAAGCGAACTTGTTATTGCGCCGCAGACATTGGAAATAGGGATGTCCCTTTTCTCCGCTCGCTGAAACGAAGCGAGATAGGGCTGCCATCCGACCTGTCAGCTGCTGGACTTCTTTCACTGTAGCCGGGCTTCTCATTGCTAAGATGGCGGCACACTTGTCCGGATTGGCTTCTATTCCTCTTTCGGTCAAGAGGAAACCCAAAAATTTTCCAGCCTCCACGCCAAAAATGCATTTCTCCGGGTTGAGCTTCAACTTGAACCTGGCGATCGTCGCGAACAATTCTTCCAAGTCTGCAACGTGCTTGCTTTTCTCCTGCGAGGTCACGACCATGTCATCGACGTAAGCTTGCACGTTCCTTCCCAGCATTGGTGCAAGTACTCGATCCATCAGCCTCTGGTACGTGGCCCCCGCATTCTTCAGCCCAAACGGCATCACCTTATAGCAGTAGCACGACCTCTCCGTCATGAAGGCTGTTTTTTCTTCATCCATGGGATGCATCTTGATCTGATTATAGCCCGAGAAGGCATCCAGGAAACTCAGCAGCTTGCACCCCGCAGCACTATCAACCAGGGCATCAATGCTTGGTAAAGGATACGAATCCTTTGGGCAAGCCTTATTCAGATCGGTGAAATCGACGCACATGCGCCATTTCCCGTTGCTCTTCTTCACCAACACGACATTTGCCAACCACTCAGGGTACTGGACTTCCCTGATGTGGCCTGCAGCGAGGAGTTTCTGGGTCTCATCCTTGATCGCCTGCCTCCTCTCTTCATTGAATTTCCTCCTTCTTTGCCGCACCGGTCTCACCATGTTGTCCATCGCCAGATGATGGCACAAGAAGTCGGGATCGATTCCGGGCATGTCCGAAGCGGACCAGGCAAACGCGTCCAGATGCCGCTCAATCACCTTGGCGATCTGGTCCTGGAGATCGACCTCCAGAGATCTTCCGAGCTTGAAAACCTTCCCCCCGATCTCCTTCTCGAGCCACTGCTCGACGGGTTTGGGCCTGGATTCTCTGGCGGCCACCGCCTTGGCGATTCCCAGCCCCCTTGTTTCCTCCGGGCGATTCCGCGCCTCTTCTTCCTCCAGTCCAGCATTCCTCTCCCCCAGCTCAGCATCTACCATCTCTACGTCCCTTCCGGCGGTGGGGTGGTTGTAACATAGCTAACTGATCTTTTATTTCTCAGGCTATTTTCATAGCACTTTTTCGCTTCCTTCTGATCAGACTTTATCGTGATCACCACCCCTTCCATCGACGGCAGCTTCACCTTCATGTGCCGAGTCGATGGAATTGCGCCTATCCTGTTAAGAGTGGGCCTTCCCAGCAGGATGTTATATGCTGAAGGGGCGTTTACGATGAGGTACTTGATTTTCTCCGTCCTCGACCCAGCCTCATCGGTAAACGTGGTTCTCAGCTCAATGTACCCCCTGACCTCCACCTGGTCGCCAGCGAACCCATACAAGCACCCTCCATAGGGCCTTAGCTGGTCAAGGGGCAATTCCAACTGCGTGAAAGTCGGCCAGAACATCACGTCTGCCGAACTTCCTTGGTCCACCAGAACTCGGTGGACCTTCCTCCCCGCCGTGATCAACGAGATAACAATGGGATCGTTGTCATGAGGCACAACGTCCCGAAGATCCTGCTTGGTGAACGTAATGTCCACTTCGGGCGAGTGATCTTCAAACATGTCCACTGACATCACCGATCGCGCGTACTTTTTCCTCTGCGACGCGGTGCATCCACCACCTGAGAAACCCCCTGCAATGGTGTGGATTTCCCCATGGATAGGCATCTCGTGTTGCTGGGCTTCTCCACCTGCCGGCTGGGAACTCGACGCTCCTCCGGTCCTTCTGTCCAGCAGATAATCGTTTAGGAACCCGCTCTTAACCAGATCGTCGAGCTGGTATCCTAAAGACAAACACGAGTCTAGGTTGTGGCCAAAGCACTGGTGAAACTCGCACCAGACGTCCGGCTTCGACCCTAGCACCTTGTCGCCCACCTTCTCGGGCGCCTTCAACCTAGCAGATATGTTAGGGATAGCAATCAGGTCCGCTAGTCCCATGACGAATTTGTGCTTAGGCGGGCGATTGTATTCCCGGCGTGCTGGTTGTTGGCGTGCCGGCGGTTGGCGCGCTTGGCTTCTCCCCTTATTTCTCCTATCGTAAGGATAGCGAGTCCTTTGGTCCTTTCTGGCCGCCGCTGCCGTTTCCAGCACCCTCTGCGGCTGGATCCTGGTCTGGGCGCGTGGCCTGGCGGGAGCCACGCTGCCTCTCTTCTCGGCGACTTCACTCTCGTCGGCGATGTGGGCCACCGCAAGTCGCCTGACCTCAGCAAACGTTGCTGGATGAGCCCTGATCAAGGCCTCGCAGAATGGCCCTGGCTGCACGCCCTTCTTGAAGGCATAGACCAGCATTTCTTCATCCTTGGCCGGCGATCTGACCATCTGCGCTTCGAAGCGATTGAGGTAGTCTCTGAGGGACTCCCCATGGTACTGCCTTATATCAAACAGATCATAGGACACTCTGGGCGGTGCCTTGTTCACGATATACTGCTCGACAAAGATCTTCGAGAATTGTTGAAAATTAGTTATATGGCCATTAGGCAGGCTCACAAACCACTCCATCGTCGTTCCCTGGAGCGTGCTCACGAACATCTTACAATAGACGGCGTCCGACCCTCCTGACAGCATCATCTGTGTGTGGAACGTGGTCAGATGAGCCTCTGGATCCCCCACGCCAGTAAAGACAGCTTTAACCGGGACCACGCTCGTGGGAATTGGCGTGTCGGTAATCGCCTGAATGAAAGGCATTGGGAAAACACGAGGTGGCGTCGACGGTGCCACCTCTTCAGCGGAAGAACGAACCTGCTGCTCCTGGAGAGCTCGACGTAGCTCCTCAGCTACCTTGCTGAGCTCCTCGTTTCTGGCGCGAGAGGCGACCAGGTCTTCATGTATCCTTGCCTGCTCGACGCGCGAGGCTTCTACAGTGGCCTGCAATGAGCGCATCATTTCTGCCATCTGCGCCATGGTCATGGCGGCGTCGCCTTCGGCTGCGACGGGAGCCATGGGACTGGAACGATTGCTTCTCATCTTTCTCATTAACTTCAGCGAACCACAGGAATACAGCAAATGACACTTCAACCACGATCGAATCAGCGATCAACCGGAGAAAACTCAAGAAACTGCGCAAGAACTTCAAGAACACCGCAAACCTTCGAAGAAAATCGCAGCTTCACCCAAAAACCACTGTTTCCCCGCGAACCAAACAACCAAACGAAAGAACTCGAATCCACCGATCGAAAAGCCAAACGAACGGTTTAAAATACAAACTTCACCGAACGAAACTCAAAGAAACCAAGAACGACGGTTGCACCAGCACACAACCGCGCAGGAAACCTCGAAAACCTCCACGAACTCACGCTGTGGATGGGAGCACGTTTTACACGGCCCCACGGTGGGCGCCTGATGATCCTGCCTGTTGACCGGAGCGCTGGAGAATGCCTCATCAAAGGATCGACGTGCGCGCCGCTTCTCACCTCTGTTCCTCCTCTGGATCTGTCTCAAGAACCTGCAAAGAAACGATACGGCGCCGCTGCGGCCGATCACACTCCGACGCTCAAGTCAGTGACGGTATCACCAAATACTAAGAACTGGAACCGTGCAACTCTCTCTCACCAACAGCTCTGTCACTAGCAAGCGTAAAGTGTATGAACTGAACGTGCGTACCTTAGAAAATCCGTTAAGAACTCTTATATACCTGGTGGTTTTCTCTCTCCTGGCAGTTACAGACTTGGACACGTGGCTTGTATCCAACTGTACACGTGCCATCATCTGGAGGCTCCCTGACTTGGCGCTGCTTCTACTCTCATTTTGGCTAAGTTGCCTATGCATGGTACTGCCCAGTGCATAGCTAACTCAGGAGTGCGATCTCTACTGAAACTGGCGAGGGAGGGCCTTCATACACCTTCCCTGTGGTCTCGCCGGCCGCCTTCATAATCTGCTTCTCCTTTAACCTCGGCGATGTGCTTGTTCTTGGCGATCTCCAATTGCCTAGTCGCCTGAGTCTGCATCTGGCGACTTCGTCCCCAACCTGGCGATCGCCTAATCTGGTAAGCTGGAGATCAGAACACGCCAACTTAACTATCGGCGACTACACATGCCTCCCGACTTCCTTCCCAACTGTCAACCCGGCGCCTTGTCAACACGCCTATACTGTAGCAAGATGCCACGTCATCACACCCGACCACCAGGGCGGTACAATAACCTTGGCTTTATTGATTGTCATTTCAAAACATAAAGCTACTGGAAATTTTCTTCTACGGAATTTAAATGGTATACTTGTATATGAAGGAATCAAATTCATTCGCGAAATGAAGATTTTATCACCAATATTTGATCATGTTAGAACTGCTCCACAAATAACATTCTTCTTCAAATCAATAACTTGCAACCTTGTTCTATTACAAAGACCATTGTCTTGATCAATATTTCTCAAAAGCATAATAGGCACGCCAACTTTCAAACGAAGGCGATGATTTGGTATCCCTGAACAATTTATCTCATTTAAGAACTCAGACGTGAACACCTTCAATTTCGTGATTTTCATCTGATTGGCAAGGTGTGTTCGAGCTAATATATGTTATTTCTATTAGAATATATGGCTTTAAACTAGATGGGGGGTGAATTGTTTAAAGAGAGTTTTCGCAATCTTTTAAGCCTGGAATGAAATTACTTCAAGAATACCTTGATTTAGAAATCAGTTTTTCAAAACACAAAGCTTAAAGAACTGCACCAGCAAAACAATCGGTTGTTTAGACCAGTAAACAAATAACAAAACTGAAATTAAAGAGTTAGGGATAGAGAAAATGTACACAGATGTTTATACTGGTTCACTCCAAACCCAGAGCTACATTCAGTCTTCTCATAAACCTCTGAGGAAATCCACTAAGCAATCACACCTTGATCACTTACACCACAACCAAGAAATTGACTTTGATCCCCTCAAGACACACACTTCTCTTGGCCAATACACCAACACTAAGATTGCTGATCTTGATCCCCTCAAGAACACACAGCAAATCTCAGCAAACACACAAACAAAACTTGTTCAACAGAGTACAAGGATTACACTTGTTACAGAAGATAATCTGAAATCAATACAAGCATAATCCTATTCCACACACTTTGATCAATCACAACCTCTAAGCAATCTCAGCTTCTGAATAGTATTGAATGTATTGAATGTTTGCTCATTTACTGTCCTTATGGTAGCATAGTTAACACACCCTTTTGAATAGTCAACAATATTCTCATGTAATAAAGTTCTCCACATCCATGTTGTACATGGGTTAGTCTACCAATGTTGTAACTTTTCTTCCTCAATTTCCATTGTCTCTGTTTAGCAATCCATACAAACTTGGTTGGAAATTTACCATATGTCAAGTTCCTTCCATTAGCATATTTTTTGTTTGCCTCAAACCAAGCTAAAACATGGTCTGCATAGATTCATTATTTTGCAATGATTCATGAAGATTATCATCATCCTTAAACAAAATTGGTTGTTGCTTTGACAAATGAAATGATAACCTTTGTACAGTTGGTCATCTATGATGTATATCAAAACCAAAAGTTCGCCAAACAGCTTCACATGGAGATAAGTATCTAGAATCATTGATTTCGTCAACATCTGTTTTCTCTCCATCTTTTGTAGTACCATTACAAATTTTCATCGTAGCCCTGTCAGGACCTTTGTTGACATATTTGAAAAGATATTTGATTGAATTTGACTTGTTGCAATATTTTGTATTCACATGTGCTTGATACCTCATAAAAAGATGGGGACTATATGGAACAACATTTCTGTTATCCATTTGGATACCATTTTTTTCCACAAAAATTTCAGTATTGTGACGTTTATACATTGGATATCCATATTCATCAATAGTAGTTACAATTGTACAATTTTTGGGAAACTACTTTGAACATTTACCTTGTTTCATGTAGGGTGAATTCAATTTAGCGACTCCACATGGTCCATGTATCATGTAGCTTGGAACAACTTTGAACAATTTCGGATACAACTTTGGGTGAGGTAATTCAGCATATATGACATTTTCAATGTCTGTTGCATTATGCAGCTTAATTGATTCATCCAACCATAGTAGTATATGAGCATGTGGTAAACCTCTTTTTTTAAATTCTATGGTGTACATGCCTGGAACAAAAGAAGAAAATATGCCAAATTAATTATGACAGTTTCATCAAGTTTTACTTTGAAGACTCTACAAACAATATCAGGTCTATCTGATGGAGTAAATCCTTTTGGTCCAAGAACATCATGAATTTCAGGCCAATTGACATTGCATGTTATTGTTATGAACAAATCAGGATAACTAAATTTTTTACAAATTGCCATAGCATCTTGACAATGGTTGAACATGTAACACATTACACCAATAAAAGATGAAGGCAAAACAATGTGTCTACCAACACAAGAAGGATCAGTTTCTCCCCTATTAATTACTTCTTGTAGGCCATTCAAAATTTCAGACCAAATTAATTTCTGGTTTGACCCAATGAAAGACAAATGTTGTGCTTCAATCATGGTATAACAATCCACCAGAAATTGTTGAAACAGCCTATGTGCATGTACTATGTTACCAACCTCACAATGTCTTTCTTGAA
Source organism: Phaseolus vulgaris (assembly GCF_000499845.2). Lineage (NCBI taxonomy): Eukaryota > Viridiplantae > Streptophyta > Magnoliopsida > Fabales > Fabaceae > Phaseolus > Phaseolus vulgaris. The sequence continues at coordinate 13,034,714 of NC_023757.2, forward strand.
TTCGGAATGCAATAAATTCCCTCAAATAAACACGAATTATTTTTCTACTTTCATTACTGGTACTTCCAGTTTTACCTAGTGATCATTATGGTCTGCTTTTATGTGACGCATGTACATTATAGTCTGAATGAAAGTGCTTATTTGATTGAGAATTCGAGCTAATACGTGCTGAGATGCCACTGGTTCTTTATCCCTGTAATTATCATCAAGGAAATCAGGATTTTCCAAAAGAATGTGTAGTGGACCAGAGCGCGTAGAGCTCAGTTCTCATAAATCAAATATCGGTGTCTACAACAAGCAGGTCAGCTCGGCCGTTGGGTCGAGAACAAGGGGCTACATGCTGGAGCTCAGATATGTCCATATTATCTCTCGTTCATGCATTGGTATAATCTTCCACATATGAGGCCTGGTAGGTCTGAAAGTGTGTTAAATGGGCCTAGGGGTGCATATAGTGCATTTGGGTCTAGTATAAGTAAAACGTACTCTGTCAACTTAAGTCCAAGTGCGTTAGGGTTTGATAGAACATTGGCATACAAGATATGTAATGGCATATGCATGGTACAGTAACACGTAAAAGCATGTAAATGTGCTTTAAAACAGTTTTGATCATGGGGAGCGATACCCAAGTGGGTAGTCAGGTGGTTATTCTGTTAAGATTTGATACACTCCTAGGAGATAAGATTCTGCGCAACTGTTCTGTTAAGATTACACACTCTGAAGCAGGATCTTCTCCCATTGAATATGTCCTTACTTGAGATAAGATTCTCATAACAGAAGTTGTTACTGCAAGAGGTAACCTAGCGACACTCTATAAAAGGGACTCAAGATCCCTGGTTACGGTACACTTTTCTAATGCTTGGATAACACATTATTAAGCATTAAATTAGATACTTCTTGTTTATTATAGCCCTGTACTGACTTGATCGTCGCGACTGGTCGTCAGGGCGCCCTTTGTCTTAACAAGAACAACATCCAAACATTGAGAAAAGCACGAGTTTCACCACGAGGGAGACGGAGTCTGAGGTCACCTACAGAAGTCTACTGGCGACCAAATCAACCGACAAGAACTGAATGTATCCACTTCTTGGTGGTGAAGCAGTTTGATTTGAATAAAAACAATTCTGAGAATTATTAGTGTTCTAATTTGTGTACAGTTTATATAATTTCTTACTTCTCAAAGCACTTTTATCATCAATCATTCTTTCAACTCAAGCTTCTCAACAGAGTCATCCATTATTTTTTATGTCCTACCTGCACCTATCCACTCTAAAATTGAGACAAGATTCAATAAGTTACGTTTAAAAATAATTAAGGAAAGAGCAAAAAAAGCCTACATTTTGTAAGAAAGTTATTCTGACTTGTGAAACCAACACAAGAACACAAGGATCCTTGGCATTTGAGTGGTGAAGTTATAGTATTGATTATTTGAGGGATCCATTGCTCCTGTCCTGCTTTCATTTCAGATAGCATTTATTAAGTTGACAGTACGATTCCATCACAATGTTTTTCAATGCAAAATCATAAATATGTTTGTGAATCAGATGTTTGCTTCACACCTCAATATTAGTTACTGGGTGGGGACTATCAGTAACTCAATTCATTCACTGCTTAATCGTATTAAATAATAATACAAAAAAATACCTGAAAACATTAAAAGGAAAAGGAATGCGGTGAACGTGGATCGAACACGTGACCTTCAGATCTTCAGTCTGACGCTCTCCCAACTGTGCTATCCCCGCAACTACATATGTTTTTTTATCATTTCTTTATTTATTTGTGTACCTTAGTTATTTTATCAAGAATGAAAAACTGACACCGAAGAAAAATCTTTCTTCTGTTAACATGCATAAACTGAACAACATGGAGAGCTAATTATGCAAAGTAAATAATTTCTAGAGTCAATTTAACAATCAATTTTTTATAAAATTTGGAAATAATTTAAAAACGTTTTTTTTTCTCCTGTATTATTTTGTGAACATGTGGGTCACCATAATCAATTTTTTATGCATACAATTCATTAGATTTCTAACCTCAAAAAATATGAATTTTAGGATAATTTGTTTCTTTTAACATATTTGTTGGTGTGTGTAAAATTGAATTAGATATTATTTTTAAAATTTTGTATATTTTCTTTCAGTGGAAGATTACTATAAAGTTCTTTGCTATGGAAAAAGTTCAAATCTACAGATTAAGATAATGAAGTGTGTATTCTTTTGTATATTTTTCTCTTTTAGTAAATTTCTAAAAGTCTCCATCTTCACCACTCTTACATAGTCCAGTGTTATTCTCCCTTTGTCCTACTTTGTGTTGGATTGATAACCTTAAGAAAAAATTAAGTTTCGGATACTTTTGGCTTGTTTGTTCTAATATACTTTCTTAAGTACGTGTAATTCAGTTGTACGTTGTGTCATTTATTTTCGTTTTTGTATTACCCGATGGCCGAGAGGCCGAATGGTCAACAAGGCCCGAATAAACCTAAATGTACTACCGGATGGTCAAGAGGCCGAATGATTGACAAGACAGAATAAACCTAAGAACAAACAATAAATACATGATTAACTGTAATTAAACCGGTTTAGTTATAAACTATGATTAAGGCACAATTGGGCCCTTGTCTGAAATCCAAGAGCAGACCCATAACAGTTGAGGCTCATCCCAAAGTTATAAATACTAAAGGAGACCCAGCGTCAAAGGTAATCTTTCACTCTTAACTCATCGGCATATTGTACTCGGACTAACTTGAGCGCCGGAGCGCCTTCGCAGGTACCCCACCCCACCGTTCTTAAAGAAGGACTTGCAAGACGGAGAGACGCCGAACATAGGAGCCGCGAGGACGAGAAGACGGAAGCTACAGGAGTCATTCTGAGAGGAACCCGACCTTGTAAGAACATTTTTTGCGCCCACCGTGGGGCCAGGATGAAATCCTTTAGAATGTCCACATGGTAACAATGAGGAATATGATAGGCAATGACAGGAATACGTAAGGAGGACTATAAACCAACCCAAGAAGATACCTCTCGGCCAAGGTCGATTCACCCAAGTGAATCCCTGCCGAGAGCGCGTTAAAGAAACCGCTCGGCCAAGGTTGATTCACCCAAATGAATCCCTGCCTAGAGCACGTTAAAAGAAAACCACTCGATCAAGGTAGATTCACCCATGAATCCCTTCCGAGAGTGCGTCAAAGAAACCTCTCGGCCAAGGAAGAATTCACTTACGTGAATCCCTGTCGAGAGACTGTCAAAGAAAACCTCTCGGCCAAGATCGATTCACCCAAGTGAATCCTCGCCGAGAGTGCGTTAAGGAAACCGCTCGGCCAAGGTCGATTCACCCAAATGAATCCCTGCCGAGAGCACGTTAAAAGAAAACCACTCGGTCAAGGTCAATTCACCCATGAATCCCTTCCGAGAGTGCGTCAAAGAAACCTCTCGGCCAAGGAAGAATTCACTTACGTCAATACCTATCGAGAGACTGTCAAAGAAAACCTCTCGGCCAAGGTCGATTCACCCAAATGAATCCCTGCCAAGAGCACATTAAAGAAACCTCTCGGCCAAGGTCGATTCACCCAAGTGAATCCTTGTCAAGAGTGCATAAAAGAAACTACTCGGCCAAGGTCGATTCACCCAAATGAATCCCTGCCGAGAGCACGTTAAAAGAAAATCACTCGGTCAAGGTCGATTCACCTATGAATCCGTTCCGAGAATGCGTCAAAGAAACCTCTCAGCCAAGGAAGAATTCACTTACGTGAATCCTTGTCGAGAGACTGTCAAAGAAAACCTCTTGGCCAAGGTCGATTCACCCAAATGAATCCCTATCGAAAGCATATTAAAGAAATCTCTCGGCCAAGGTCGATTCACCCAATTGAATTCGTGCAATTCTTCCTCAAGTGATTTTACTTTAGGTGCAAGAAAATTATTCACATTTTGCAGTTTAGAACAGATAACGGCCAGCCTATTTGCCTCATCATGAGTTTCTTTAAAAGCTGCAAGCAATTGATCATAGTTGTCAGATTCCATAGAAAACTCACTAATCGAATCAAATATTGATTCTTCATCCTTTATCATGAAGCACAAATTTGTTTCTTCACTTCCTGTTGAGGAGCTGCTGGTTGAAGACACTTCATTGTCTTCCCAAGAGATGTAAGCTCTTCTCCCCTTACTTCTTTCAACCTTCTTGATGGTTGATTTTTCCTTTATTTGAGTGTTTGGACAATCACTCTTTATGTGTCCCGTTTTACCACATCCAAAGCAGCTATAGTTAGAAGAATTTAATTCATTAGGTTTAGTATACCTTCTTTTCTGTTGTGGCCTATCCCTGCCTTTCTGCTTTAAGAATCTGCTGAATCTCAGTCCACTTGCTGCCTTTCTTCCTTTCTGTCCTATCCACTTGCTTTCAATGTCAGTCCTTTAGTTTTGTTTTCCACAGTTTCTTGTTCTTCCAGCCTTTTGAGCTCCAGCTCATGCTCCATCAATTTTCCAAACAGTGCAGCAGTGGACAGCTTTGACATATCACAACTTTTTGATATGGCAGTCACTTTGGGTTGCCAACTTCTATCAAGGAACTTTAGCACCTTTATATTGAGTTCCTCTTTGTCAAATACCTTTCCCAGTCCAGTAAGATGATTCACAATGTGGGTGAACCTTTTTTGTACATCAACAATGTTCTCTTCAGGTTGCATCCTGAACAGTTCATACTCTGTGCCTTCATGAGTAACTTCCAAGACTTCCCACATCTACTTAGCCGAACTGCATTGAGATATTCTGAAGAATTAATCCATTGTTAATGACGAAGTTATGATGTTCTTGGTTACAAGATCATATTGAGCCTTCTTCTTTTCACTCTCACTCCATTCAGATCTTGGTTTTGCCACTTCTTCATCTTTGACAACCTGCATTGGCACATAGGGTCCATGGACCACGACCTCCCAAATACTCGAGTCAATAGATTCCATGAAAATTTTCATTCTTATTTTCCAAAAAGCATAATTCATTCAACTAAACATAGGAGGTCTATTGATAGACAAACCTTCAGCAAAAAGCACTTTAAACTCAGACATATTGCTAACAAACTTGAGTAAAATACAAGTCCTAGCTCCTGATACCAATTGTTGGGTTCAATAATGTCAAAGTTCAAGAGGGGGTGAATTGAGCTTTTAAAACCTTTCGCACAGATTTGATCTTTTTGCAAAACAGAGGAAAAGAATCTATTTATTTAGCAATGAACAGATTTATTTTTATTCTGCTTAGTGTATTAAGACAGTTATACAGTTGTGAGATTTTGTGATATTAAGCAAGTTGATCAGCTAGCAATGTTCACAATAATTTCTATGGAATAAAATGAAACAGCAGAATCAATACAATACAATTCTTGAAAACACAGTTGACATTTTGATTAAACATGTCAATTGATTGAGTTAACTTTCTCTGAACAACGAACTCCAATTATGTTTAACAACCCATACAGTGTTTCAAAAAAGTTTTAAATTGGTTTTCCAGAAAACAAGAACAATATGAATAAACCCAGAATGAACAAATTCAATTTTAATTGAACAAGTTTATTTTTTTGACAAATCAACAAACAAAACAGTAAATGAGTGCAGAGATCAAGAGAGATTTGAACACAATGAGATTATACTGGTTCACTCAATTGAGCTACATCCAGTCTCACCTAATCCAAGGTGAAATCCACTAAAAAACAATTCAAAACACTTACACAACCACTTTTCTTGAATCCTACAAGAACATGACACACCTTGCTGAAAAACACTATTCCAACACACACAACTCTTCAAGAAACCCTATCATGAAGTGTTTTACAATCACACTTTATAAGGAATTGAAAGAGGAAACGAATACATTCGGTATGAGAGTGCAGAAATCTATCTTAGACCAGTAGATTAGATTGCACACACTGTGACAACACCTCCAACCAAGCTTTAGAACCAAGCAAGAAAAGGAACAATTTTTTGTTTTGAAAATCCTTCAAGAACACGTACTTATTCAATGCAAAAAAAATCAATCTCTATTGTAAAACTTGTTTTCTCAACGTTAATTTCAAGTCTGAAACAACTCTCCTTTTATAAGAAACATTTTATAACAGACTTTCAAAAAATAGTTAAAGCAGTTATAAAATGAACAGATTGAAAATAAAATGAACATGTTTGTTTTTTATAGCAGTGAGAGATTTTGTTAGATGTAGGAGACTTAATCAAACTCCCTGGTGCAAAGATAAAGCTGTGAAAACCCTTTTAAGAAAACATGGCACCAGACTAAAAAGAATCTATTCATTTACAGAATAACATATTCATTTTCAAAATGATAACAAAAACTTTTTAACAAATGAAACACAGTCGTTTTGATGCAATGAAGACATAGTCAAGATACTTGATGCATAAAACATGATTTTCAATAAAAAAATAATCAAGGCACCAGTTTAAGAAAAGAACTTATTCATTTAAAGAAGAACATATTTATTTTCTATGCAGTAAAGGATATTTTTACAATACATGTGAAAAACATTTTCATAAGACTTGTGCTTGCTCTTATCACATGGTCATGGGTTAAGAGGTGGATTACCCAGCAAAAAGCCCACTTTAAACAACCTCTAATCTATACCTAAGACATCCTTAAAGCAAATACACACAATAAGCAAAAATTACACATTTGGCTTCATTAAACACTTTGTCTTGAAGGGGCAGCATTCATCTTCAACAAATTAACCCAAGTAAATCTGTGTGGAGAGCACATTAAAACAAAACATCTAGGTCAAGGTCAATTCACCCGTGAATCCCTGCCGAGAGCGCGTCAAAGAACCCTCTCGACAAAGGTAGAATTCACCTATGTGAATCCCTACCGAGAGTTTGATAGGAAACCTCTCGGCGAAGGTAGAATTCACCTATGTGAATCCCTGCCAAGAGTCCAAAAAGAAAACCTCTTGGCAAAGGTAAAACTCACCTATGTGAATCCCTACCGAGAGTTCGATAAGAAACCTCTTAGTGAAGATAGAATTCACCTACGTGAATCCCTGCCGAGAGTTCGATAAGAAACCTCTTGGCAAAGGTAGAATTCACCTACGCGAATCCCTGCCAAGAGTCTGTAAAAAAAAAAAAACTCTTGGGGAATGTAGAATTCATCAACGGGAATCCCTGCAGAGAGAATGTAAAGAAAACTTCTTGGCGAAGATAGAATTCACCTACGTGAATCCCTGTCGAGAGTCCGATAAGAAACCTCTTGGCAAAGGTTGAATTCACCTACGTGAATCCCTGCCAAGAGTCCGTAAAAGAAAACCTCTTGGCGAAGGTAGAATTCACATACGTGAATCCCTGCCAGGAGTCCGATAAGAAACCTCTTGGCGAAGGTAGAATTCACCTATGTGAATCTCTACCGAGAGTCCGTAAAAAAAAAACCACTTGGCTAAGGTAGAATTCACCTACGTGAATCCCTACCAAGAGTCCGATAAGAAAACCTCTTGGCGAAGGTAGAATTCACCTTTGTGAATCTCTGCCGAGAGTTCGATAAGAAACCTCTTGGCGAAGGTAGAATTCACCTATGTGAATCCCTACCGAGAGTTCGATAAGAAACCTCTTGGCGAAGGTAGAATTCACCTACATGAATCCCTACCGAGAGCCCAATAAGAAACCTCTTGGCGAAGGTAGAATTCACCTATGTCAATCCTGCTGAAAGTCCGATAAGAAACCTCTTGGCGAAGGTAGAATTCACCTATGTGAAACCTTGCCGAGAGTCCGATGAGAAACCACTTGGCGAAGGTAGAATTCACTTACGTGAATCCCTGCCAAGAGAACGTAAAAGAAAACCTCTTCGCGGAGGTAGAATTCACCTACGTCAATCCCTCCCGAGTGTCCGTAAGAAAAACCTCTTTGCTAAGGTAGAATTCACCTGCGTGAATCCCTGCCAAGAGTCCGATAAGAAACACCTTGGCGAAGCGGAGAGTTCGTAAAAAAAACCTCTTGGCCAAGGTAGAATTCACCTACGTGAATCTCTGCAAAGAGTCCGATAAGAAAACCTCTTGGCCAAGGTAGAATTCACCTATGTGAATCCCTGCCGAGAGTTTGAGAAGAAACATCTTGGCGAAGGTAGAATTCACCTATGTGGATCCCTGCTGTTAGTCTGATAAGAAACCTCTTGGCGAAGGTAGAATTCACCTACGTGAATCCCTATCAAGAGTCCAATAAGAAAGCTTTTGGCGAAGGTAGAATTCACTTACGTGAATCCCTGCCGAGTGTTTGTAAAAGAAAACCTCTTCGCGAAGGTAGAAGTCACCTGTGAATCCCTACCGAGAGTTCGATAAGAAACCTCTTGGCGAAGGTAGAATTCACCTACGTGAATCCCTGCGGAGAGTCCGTAAAAAAAAACCTCTTGGCTAAGGTAGAATTCACCTACGTGAATCCTTACCAAGAGTTCGATAAGAAAACCTCTTGGCGAAGGTAGAATTCACCAAAGTGAATCTCTGCCGAGAGTCCGATAAGAAACCTCTTGGCGAAGGTAGAATTCACCTTTGTGAATCCCTGCCGAGAGTCCAATAAGAAACCTCTTGGCGAAGGTAGAATTCACCTACGTGAATGTTTGCCGAGAGTCCGTAAAAGAAAACCTCTTGGCGAAGGTAGAAGTCACCAGTGAATCCCTGTCGAGAGTCTGATAAGAAACCTCTTGGCGAAGGTAGAATTTCCCTACATGAATCCCTGCCAAGAGTCCGTAAAAGAAAATCTCTTGGCGAAGGTAGAATTCACCTATGTGAATCCTGCCGAGAGTCCGATAAGAAACCTCTTGGTGAAGGTAGAATTCACCTACGTGAATCCCTGTCAAGAGTCCGATAAGAAACCTCTTGGTGAAGGTAGAATTCACCTACGTCAACCTTTTCCAAGAGTCCGATAAGAAACCTCTTGGCGAAGGTAGAAGTCACCTACGTGAATCCTTGCCGAGAGTCCAATAAGAAACCTCTTGACGAAGGTAGAATTCACCTATGTGAATCCCTGCCGAGAGTCCGATAAGAAACCTCTTGGCGAAGATAGAATTTACATACGTGAATCCCTGCCGAGAGTCCATAAAAGAAAATCTCTTGGCGAAGGTAGAATTCACCTACGTTGATCCCTGCCGAGAGTCCGTAAAAGAAAACCTTTTGGCGAAAGTAGAATTCACCTACATGAATCCCTGCCGAGAGTCCGTAAAATAAAACCTCTTGGCGAAGGTAGAATTCGCCTACGTGAATCCCTGCCGAGAGTCTGTGAAAGAAACCTCTTGGCGAAGTTAGAATTCACCTATATGAATCCCTGAGTTCGATAAGAAACCTCTTGGCGAAGGTAGAATTCACCTACGTGAATCCCTACCGAGAGTCCGTAAAAGAAAACCTCTTGGCAACGGTAGAATTCGCCTTTGTGAATCCCTACCGAGAATCCGATAAGAAACCTCTTGGCGAAGGTAGAATTCACCTCTGTGAATCCCTGCCAGAGTCCGATAAAAAACATCTACCCAAAGATAAAGCAATTTTTCTATTATAGACTCCACGTTACATTTTAATATATCCACTTGTGCCTGGGGGCAAATGTATTACCGAATGGTTGAGAGGCCGAATGGTCAACAAGGCCAAATAAACCTAAATGTACTACCGGATGGGCTAGAGGCCGAATGGTCGACAAGGCCGAATAAACCTAAGAACAAACAATAAACTCATTATTAACTGTAATTAAACTAGTTTAGTTATAAACTATGATTAAGGCACAATTGGGCCCTCGTCTGAAATCCAAGAGCAGGCCCATAACAGTTGAGGCCCATCCTAAAGTTATAAATACTAATGGAGACCCAACGTCAAAGGTTCACTCTTAACTCATCCGCATATTGTACGCGGACTAACTTGAGCATCGGATCACCTTCGCAGGTACCCCACCCTGCCGTTCTTCAAGAAGGACTTGCAAGACGGAGAGATGCCGAACATAGGAGCCGCGAGGACGAGACGACGGAAGCTACATGAGTCATTCTGAGAGGAACCCGACCTTGTAAGAACAGTTTTCACAAGTAATTATTTTAGTTTGTTTCTTGTAATCTTAATTCTTTATTTTTGATCTATTTTTAATAATATTTTCTATTTTCTCATTTTATTAAAGAAATTTAAATTTTTAATGTAGATTTATACAATGAAATTTGATATGTTATTTTTGTTACTGTACTGGACCAGACATCGGATCTTAGCACCTGTGTGGAGCAGGTCGGCTCGGTGGTCTGGTCGAGATAGTGGGCCCCCAAAGTTGTGTGTGTTGAAATCCGTATATATGAAAGGTCTACTCAGCAAGAAAATGCATGTGGTGTGTATAGTACATTTGAGTCTAGCATAAGCAAATATCCCCTGAAGACGCCAAGGCCTAATAGCGTTAGGGTTTGATCCTGCCTGTTGACCAGAACGCTGGAAACTACCTCGTCAAAGGATCGACGTGTGCACCGCTTCAAGCTTCCGTTCTTCTTCGAGATCCACCTCAAGAACCTGCAAAAGAACAGAGCGGCGCCGCTGCGGCCGATCGCACTCCAACGCCCAAGTCAGTGACAGTACCACCAAATACTAAGAGCAAGAACACTCAAGAAATCTCAAGGAACCGTGCAATGTTCTCTCTCACAGTAAGCTCTAGGACTCGCAAGCGTAAAGAGTGTAATCTGAACGTGCGTACCTCAGAAAGTTCATTGAGAACTCTTATATACCTGGTCACTTTCTCTCTCCTGACAGTTACAGACCTGGACACGTGGCTCGCATCCAGTCGTACACGTGCCATCATCTGAAGCCTCCTTGACTTGGGCGCTGCTTCTGACTCTCCTTTTTGCTAAGTTACTTATGCATGGTTCTGCCCAGTGCATAGCTAACTTAAGAGTGCGATCTTTACTGGAACGGGCGAGTTAGGGTGCTCTCGTACACCTTCCCCGTGGTCTCGCCGGCAGCCTTCATAATCTGCACCACCTTCATCTTCGGCGATGTCCTTGTTCTGGCGATCTCCAATCACTTGGTCGCCTGAGCTCACATCTGGCGACTTCATTTTCAACTGGGCGATCGCCTGGCATGTTGAAGATCGGAGCACGCCAACTTAATAATTGGCGATTACACGAACCACCTGACTTCCTTCCCTTCTGCCACTCTGGCGCCTTATCCACACGCCCTACTCTGTAGCTTGGTGCCACGTCATCACTTCCGACTTCCAGGGCGGTACTTAAGCCCCCCAGTCTTAAGCGAAGACTTGTCCAGCGAAAAGACTGAAAGAGTCACGTTAACACCGGTCTACGTGGCACTGACGCAGAATTCCAAGCGGTTGTACCTTCTGCTTCTCTGACGCTCCACCAAACCCCTCGTCCATCACTCGACACGTGGCTTCATCAACGGTTACCTTCAGTTACCGTTTGCGCTTCCCAAACCCATTTCGAAAAAACTCTTAAACCCATTTTTACTCTACTGTTCCATCACTTTTCTTCGTATTCCCAAACGCTCTCACCTTCTCCTGCGAAAAAAACTCTCTCAGCGCTCTTCAACATTCTGAACCATCATCATCCTTCATCGTCTTCCTGATCATCAAAAGGTACCTACTTTCCTTCTTCTGCTGGTTTTTCTTGCATTTTAACTGATTCGCATCATCCTGTAACTGTCTGGTGCATACGTTGTGGGTTGTTTTTCCATTTCTCCTTTCTCGTTACTTAGGGCTTCGTCTGTCGTTACAACGAACCTTCGTTCGTTCGTCTTTCACCCTTCACCCATGATCGAGTCAGCCTTTGCGAACCCTGATCGTTTCTCCTTTTCTTCTTCCTTTGCAGCTTCGAGAATGACTCGCTCAAAGATCACCCTGAATCCTCCTCCTTCATCGCGAAACCCTTCTTCTCAAGCACTCAACCTGCAACCGCGAGCGCGCGGTGCTTCATCTTCCCAGGCTGAGAGGCCTGCACCCTCCCGCCCGAACCTGGCCCAGGCGACTCCACCTATCACCGGAGGAGCCCCCGTCCCCCCGTTAGACTTCAAAAACCTCTACCCCTGGGCCAACTCGACCCTGTTGAGGGAAACGTCTTCCATGAACACTGCTGGGGCAGTTTTGCGACTGACTAAGGGGGACGAACCTAACCAAACGTTTCATAAGGAGCACGATGAGAAGATGATAGTGCTACCTTGCCCCCCCGACCTGCCCGTTTGTGCTGACGATAAGGCGAGTGCTGACGGGCCCTTCTGCTTCGTCTACACAACACTATTCAAGAAGGTGAAACTGAAGTTTCCCTTTACCCGATTCGAGAGGGAACTCCTCACCGAGCTCAACATTGCCGCCGCCCAGCTTCACCCCAACAGCTGGGCGTTCGTGCGAGCATTCCAAGTGATGTGCGACCACCTGGGGCTGCCCGCATCCGTGGACGTATTTTTGTTTCTCTTCGAAGCCAAGCACCCGGGAGACCGCCTATGGGTTAGCTTGAATGGGATTGCTGGGAGATCGATCTTCTCCATCTTCCAGCAATCCTATAAAGATTGGAAAGGGAGGTTCATCCAAGTGCGCTCCAATGACAAGGACGCCACCCTACTTGACGGCTTCCCCTTGTACTGGGTGGACAAGGGGAAGAAAGAGTCCAAGAGCTGCTTCAGGAGGCCCAGAAGTCCTGATAGCATGGGTGCATTGGACAGAGACCTCTGTCTCTTTTGGAAGAGTGTGGCGGAGGCCAACATCACTTTCCTCACCACCACCCTGATATGCTTCGAATTCTACGAGGACCAACTAGAAATTCGAAGAGGTTAGAACATTTAAACTGTTGTTTCAATACCGCTTTTGCCAATTGCTTCTGGGCGTCTTGTGCGTTGCGCGCAAGACTTTGGTTTTATTTTTCTGCACTCTTTGTCTGCTTCGCTGTTTCATACTGCCTTCGTGCCTTGGCTTTGACTTTGAACTAACCCCTGCATTTTCGCTCTGTGCAGATAACATGTTGGGCCAAGGCAAGCTCGCGGAATTGAGGGCGCTCGCCCGAACCCACGGGTTGGCGACGGGCTCTCAAACAGTGCCCAATTCGGTGGTGGAGAAAGCCATCGTCCACGGACGATCGCCACCTAAGGAACCCGCCGCCCAAAGCAAGAAACTAGTCCTCAAGAGGCCCAAGAGGAAAGCTCCTCAAGTGATTCACGAAGAGAAAGAGGAGGACGACGAGGCCACTAAATATGGCCTTGTCACGAAGAGGAAGAGGGTGGCACCTTCTTCACCACCTGCACCACCCCCTCTTCCCACGTCAACGCCACCATCCACGCCTGCTCCACCTCCATCGCCACCCCCACAAGCTCCTGTTTCACCAGTCCAAGCGATCCCGCTGGCCACTGCGCCACCTGCAGTTGAGGCCCAACAGCCAAATTTCATGGAGGACCCCCCGAGTGCCTCCACACCATATGTATCAGCTGGAGGGGGTCCCCCTTCAAACGCCTCAGCTGCAGAGGTTGCTCCAATCGGGGATGAGGTTGCTCATACCTCGCCGATTCTGATCACTGAATCCCCGATTCCGTCACCACGCCAACAAGCGCCTACTGAAGAACCTGCTAAGGAAGGTGGCGACGAGAACCAACAACAGGCTCCCACAGTGCCTCTACAAGCAGCAAACCTCCCTCTCGAGGTTACAAGGATGTGGGAGCCTCTATCCGCCAAACTGAAGACGATAGCGGAAGACATCCCCGCCATCATAACCAGAGCGGTGGAGAGCTCCACCAGGAGGCTCCAAGACGACCTCTTCACCCTCAAAACCGAGAATAGCACCATCAGGGTCGAGGTGGAGAAGTTGTCTGCCAATCTGACACTCGCGGAGATTGAGCACTCCCGAGTAGAAGACGCAATGAGCACCGAGCTCAGATTGGCGCGCAAGGAGGCCACTGATCTCCGCCATAAGGTGCAGCAACTTGCTCAAGAAAAGATTGAACTGGAGAGCAAGATTGTGCCCTATCGCGTCAAGGTGGCTGACCTGGAGGCTCTTATAAAAACTGACGCCGTCAAGGTGAAGAAACTAGAGCAAAGGTCAGCCGACCGGGAGAAACTCCTTGGACAAGTGGAAAAGGCGAGGGACGACGCCATGGCTGATCTCGCCGAGGCCAACAAAGAGAAGGGGAAGATAGCTGCTGAATTGGGCCAAGTGCAAGCGGAATCCAAGAAGGTTGCTGAAGACCTTCTCCAAGCTCAAGAAACCAACGAACAACTCAAAAAGCAAGTTGAAGAGCTGGAGCAACAGAATAAGGGGCTGAAAGAACAAACTGAAGAACTCGAGAAATAGATTGAAGAGCTGAAGAAGCAAATTGAAGATCTCAATCTGAGTTCCGCCCAAATTCTGGCTGCCGGATTCGAGGCTGCACGGGAACCGTTCGCCTGCTTGTTCCCTGATCTGGATCTCAGCATGGTGTCGCTGAATAATGAAGTGGTGGATGGAAAAGTGGTGCCCGCCGAAGACTGGTCAATTTAATCCATCCATTGCTTTTATACCTTCCCTTGTATATAACTTTGTAACAGACTTTATGTCTTTCCGTATATATGTTTTGAACTGATATTCACTGTTAATGACAAAGTCTACGTTTTTCCTCTTATAACTTCTTCAATCGCTTCAACTTTCCTTGCGTGTTTAATCTCAAAGAAATGACTTAGCAAAACCGTAGGCACGATCTTTGACTTAACCGCTTCAAACCACTTCAACCTTAAGCAACAATTACTTTAACAATTCGTAAACTTAAGGCAATTAACTTTATCGTAAAAACATTCTTCAAGCAACAAACTTTAAATCAGCTATTGGCTTAAACACTGCTTCACCCGATCTGCTCCATCAAAACGGGTCTTTTAACTTTCTCGCCACTGTTTGAACTTTTCCTGGTCGCCCAAGACTCTTGGCGATCAGCTTCTTTCTGGCTTCACGCCTTGGCCATTGTTCTTTGATCTGGGGGTAGAGGCGCCTTTCGGATCCTCCTCTACCTTCCTGAACTTCAGGACCACAGGCCGGGTGGCTAGGCGCTCTCTTCGAGCCTGCCTTAGCCACCTTCCAAACTTCGTCCACCCTTAACACCATACCTGAACTCGTTCGAGACGAGAAGGATTTTATCTTGCCTGAACTCGCGCATAGGCGAGAAGGTCTTTAACTCGCCTGAACTCGCTCATAGGCGAGAAGGTCTTTAACTCGCCTGAACTCGCTCATAGGCGAGAAGGTCTTTACTTGCCTCTACATTGCCCCAGGGGTTACATCTTCTCGCCCCCAGAAACACTGAGGACTTTTCACTAGTGCCTCTACATTGCTCCAGGGGTTACATCTTCTCGCCCCCAGAAACACTGAGGACTTTTCACTGGTGCCTCTACATTGCTCCAGGGGTTACATCTTCTCGCCCCCATAAACACTGAGGACTTTTCACTGGTGCCTCTACATTGCTCCAGGGGTTACATCTTCTCGCCCCCAGAAACACTGAGGACTTTTCACTCTTCCTTGCCTGCACTCGCTCAACGACGAGGAGGTCTTTAACTTGCCTCAGGACGCGCGAGGGCGTTGAGTTCTTTTAACTGGTGCCTCCGATCGCCGAAAAACGATGAGGGCTTAAAAAACTTTAACTGATGCCTCCAATCGCCGAAAAACGATGAGGACTTAAAAACTTTAACTGATGCCTCCAATCGCCGAAAAACGATGAGGACTTAAAAACTTTAACTGATGCCTCCAATCGCCGAAAAACGATGAGGACTTAAAACTTTTTAGAAAGCATGCAATATATCTTTAACTCGCCTTGAGTCGCATATAAGTGACAAGGTCTTTCTTCAAAACTTTCTAAAAACAACAGGCACGCAATCTAAAACAACTTGTACTTTGAAAACTCTTCTTTTATTGGGTGGCCTCGTTAAAAACCCTCCTTAGGGAAAAAAGAGTGCCCCCTTCAAACTGTTTTAACAGAGACATTGTAATGTAACTCATGTTTATCTTTACTTACAAAGTTCTCAACTGTAATACAACTTCAAGTGCGAGGAATCGCCCCTCCTTCCAATGTCTCTAAGCGGTAGGCGCCGTTCCCGAGTGCCTCGGTTATTCTGAACGGTCCAGTCCACTTGGGCGACAGTTTATTCTCCATCTCGTACTGGTGGGCCTTTCTCATCACCAGGTCGCCTTCTCTAAACTGCCTTGGCATCACCCTCGAGTTGTACCTTCGTTCAACCCTTCTCTTCACCGCTTCAGCCTTCAATCTCGCTTCTTCCCTGACCTCATCCAGTAGATCCAGGTTCAGCCTTCTCTCTTCGTTCGAGTCTTCCTCTACAAAGTTCTGGAATCTCGGCGAGCTCTCCTGAATCTCTACTGGAATCATCGCATCACACCCATAGACCAAGCTGAACGGGGTCTCGTGGGTTCCTGACTGCTCGGTGGTGTGGTATGCCCAGACTATACGGGGCACTTCCTCAGCCCAGCTTCCCTTGGCTTTCTCTAGCCTTCTCTTCAACCCTCTCAGCAACACCCGATTAGCTGACTCTACCTGGCCATTTGTCTGAGGGTGCTCGACGGATGCAAACACTTGTTGAATTCCCACCCCTTCGCAAAGCTTCTTCAACAAATGGCTTGCAAACTGAGTCCCATTGTCCGACACCAAGCGCTTAGGCACTCCAAACCGGCACACAATGTTTTTCCACACGAAACCTTCGATCTTGTGTGCGGTGATCTGGGCCACTGGTTCTGCTTCGATCCACTTGGTGAAATACTCAATCGCCACCACCAAGTACTTCATCTGCCTGATCGCCAGCGGGAAAGGTCCCAGGATGTCGATTCCCCAGGTATGAAACGGCCAAGGGCTATAGATCGACTTCAACTCCTCGGGAGGCGCCTTATGCCAATCGGCGTGCTGTTGGCATTGTTTGCAACATTGGGCATACTTCTTGCAATCTTTTCTCATCGATGGCCAGTAGTAACCTGCACGGAGAGTCCTCGCGGCCAGAGCTCGACCCCCGACGTGGCTTCCGCATATACCTTCGTGGAGCTCTGCCATGATTCTCGTGCACTTCTCGCCATGTACACATTCCAGGAGTGGGTGAGTGAACCCAAACCTGTACAGATCGCCATCAATCAACGTGTACTTGCTAGAATTTTTCTTTACCTTCCTAGCCTCTGTCGGATCCAGTGGGAGAAGGCCATCTGCCAGGCATCGCTTGTACTGTGTTATCCAGGTATTTGGCTCATGGATGGCACATACCTGCGTCATGCTCACCTTCTCTCCTCGACATGCTCTAATTCTTGGCGATCTGAGAGTTTCTTGCGTCAGGGACTTATGACTTCTCGCTGCCTTCTCCGTCGACTTGCTTATCTGAAGAACCAGGTGATCTGCCACAAATGCTCTTGGCGTCTTCAGAGTTTCTTGAATCACTGTCCTCTGTCTACCCCCCTTGCCTGAACTGGCGAGCTTGGCTAGCAAGTCAGCTCGGGCATTCTGCTCTCTGGGCACATGCACTACTTCAAAGGAGGCAAAGGAACTCTTCAACTCCTGCACATACTCCAAGTAGGCCGCCATTTGTGGATCTTTAGCCTAGAACTCGCCTGTTACTTGCCCCGTGACTAGCAGCGAGTCACTCTTAGCCATCAGCACCCTGGCTCCCATCTCTTTGGCCAGCAAAATCCCGGCGATCAGCGCTTCATATTCTGCTTGATTGTTACTGGCTTTGAAGGCAAATCTCAAAGATTGTTCGACGATCCATCCACCGAGAGTACCCAACGGAAATTGTCCCCTTCAACTCGCGTTGCCTCAGATGAGAGCTCGACCACGAAATCTGCAAAGATTTGCCCCTTGATCGGGCCTCGGGGCTCATATTTAATATCAAACTCTGACAATTCTACTGCCCACTTCACCATCCTTCCCGCAACGTCAGGCTTCTTCAGGACCTTCTGGATGGGCAGGTCAGTCATCACCAGTATTGAGAAGCTATGGAAGTAGTGGCGCAACCTCCTCGCCGCAAATACCACAGCCAGCGCAGCCTTTTCTAGGGCCTGATATCTCGTCTCGGGGCCCTGCAACACCTTACTCACAAAATAAATAGGCTTCTGGGCCTGATCTTGATCCTGGGCGAGCACCGCACTCACCGCCCTCTCAGTTACAGCAAAATACAACCTGAGAGGGGTTCCCACCAGCGGTTTGCACAGGACCGGCGGGCTCGCCAGATACTCCTTCAGCTTGACGAAAGCTTCCTCGCATTCTTTCGTCCAAACGAACTTATTATTACGCCTCAGGCACTGAAAATAGGGATGGCCCTTTTCTCCGCTAGCTGACACGAAGCGAGACAGGGCTGCCATCCGACCTGTTAGCTGCTGAACCTCTTTCACCGTAGCTGGGCTCCTCATCGCCAAGATGGCGGCGCACTTATCAGGGTTGGCCTCTATGCCTCTTTCAGTCAAGAGGAAACCCAAAAACTTTCCAGCCTCCACGCCGAAAATGCATTTCTCTGGATTAAGCTTTAATCTGAACTTGGCGATCGTCGTGAACAATTCTTCCAAGTCTGCAACGTGCTTGCTCTTTTCCGGCGAGGTCACGACCATGTCATCGACGTACGCTTGCACGTTCCTTCCCACCATCGGTGCAAGTACACGATCCATCAGCCTCTGGTACGTGGCCCCGGCGTTCTTCAGCCCAAACGGCATCACCTTATAGCAATAGCACGATCTCTCCGTCATGAAGGCTGTCTTCTCTTCATCCATGGGATGCATCTTGATCTGATTATATCCCGAGAAGGCATCCAGGAAACTCAGCAACTTACACCCTGCAGCACTATCGACCAGGGCGTCTATGCTTGGTAAATGATACGAATCCTTTGGGCAAGCTTTGTTCAGGTCGGTGAAATCGACGCACATGCGCCATTTCCCGTTGCTCTTCTTCACCAGCACGACATTTGCCAGCCATTCAGGGTACTGGACTTCCCTGATGTGGCCTGCAGCGAGGAGTTTCTGTGTTTCGTCCCTGATCGCCTGCCTCCTCTCCTCGTGAACTTTCTTCTTCTTTGTCGCACTGGTCTCACCAAATTATCCATCACCAGATGATGGCACAAGAAGTCGGGGTCGATCCCGGGCATGTCCGAAGCGGACCATGCAAATGCGTCCAGATGCCGCTCAATCACCTTGGCGATCTGGTCCTGGAGCTCAACCTCCAGGGATCTTCCCAGCTTGAAGATCTTTCCCCCGATTTCTCTCTCGAGCCACTGCTCGACGGGTTTTGGTCTGGTTTCTCTAGCGATCACCGCCCTGGCGATTCCCAGTTCTCTCGCTTCCTCAGGGCGATTCCTTGCCTCTTCCTCTTCCAGACCGGCATTCCCATCCCCTAGCTCAGCATCCACCATCTCCACGTCCCTTCCGGCGGTCTCTTCTGTTACCGTCGATCTGGGCTTCACACCAGGAGGCGGGGTGGTTGTTACGTAACTCACCGATCTCTTGTTTTTCAGGCTATTCTCATAGCACTTCTTTGCTTCCCTCTGATCAGATTTGATGGTGATAACCACCCCCTCCATGGACGGCAACTTCACCTTCATGTGCCGGGTCGACGGTATGGCACCTATCCTGTTGAGCGTGGGCCTTCCCAACAGGATGTTGTATGCTGAAGGAGCGTTTACAACGAGGTACTTGATTTACTCCGTTCTTGAACCCGCCACATCTGTAAACGTTGTCCTCAGTTCTATGTACCCCCTGACCTCCACCTGGTCACCAGCGAACCCATACAAACACCCTCCATAGGGCCTCAGCTGGTCAAGGGGCAGCTCTAGCTGCGTGAAAGTCGGCCAAAACATCACATCTGCCGAGCTTCCTCGGTCCACCAGCACCCTGTGGACCCTTCTTCCTACTGTTATCAGCGAAATTACTATGGGATCGTTGTCATGAGGCACAACATCTCGGAGATCTTGCTTGGTGAAAGTGATATCCACTTCTGGCGAGTGGTCTTCAAACATATCCACCGTCATCACAGACCTTGCATACTTCTTCCAAGTCGCCTAACTTCAGCAAACGTGGCGGGGTGTGCCCTGATCAACGCCTCGCAGAATGGTCCCGGAAACACGCCCTTCTTGAATGCATAGACTTGCATTTCTTCATCTTTGGCCGGCGATCTGACCATCTGCGCCCCAAAGCGATTCAGGTAGTCTCTGAGGGACTCTCCCTGATATTGCCTTATATCGAACAAATCATAAGACACCCTGGGCGGTGCCTTATTCACAATGTACTGCTCGACGAAAATCTTCGAGAACTGTTGAAAACTGGTTATGTGACCGTTAGGCAGGCTCACAAACCATTCCAGTGTCGTTCCCTGGAGCGTGCTCACGAACATCTTGCAGTACACGGCGTCTGATCCCCCTGACAGCATCATGTGCGTATGGAACGTGGTGAGATGAGCTTCAGGATCCTCCACGCCGGTGAAAACAGCCTTAACCGGAACCACGCTTGCAGGGATAGGCGTGTCAGTAATCGCCTGAACAAAAGGCATAGGAAAAACACGAGGTGGCGACGACGGCGCAACCTCTTCAGCAGAAGAACGCCCCTGCTGCTCCTGAAGGGCTTGACGCAGCTCCTCAGTCACCCTGCTGAGTTCCTCATTCCTGGCGCGAGAGGCGACCAGGTCCTCATGCATTCTTGCCTGTTCTATGCGCGAGGCTTCCACAGTTGCCTGCAACGAACGCATCATCTCTGCCATCTGCGCCATGGTCATGGCGGCGGCGCCTTCAGCAGCGACGGGCGCAACTGGACTTCAACGATTGCTTCTCATTTTTCTCATGAAACTCAGCGAATCACAGAATGCAGCGAACGACACTTACTTCAGTTACGATCGACTCAGCGGTCAATCGAAAAGAAACTGCGCGAAGCTTCGCAAGAAAACTCAAAAACACCGCAAACCTTCAAACAAACCTGCAACTCC
Organism: Phaseolus vulgaris; assembly: GCF_000499845.2. Lineage (NCBI taxonomy): Eukaryota > Viridiplantae > Streptophyta > Magnoliopsida > Fabales > Fabaceae > Phaseolus > Phaseolus vulgaris. The sequence continues at coordinate 13,055,588 of NC_023757.2, forward strand.
ACCAGAAACCACCGCTTTCCCCGCGGATAACCAAACGATCGAAAGAACTCAACTCCACCGAACAAATTCCGCGTAAACAGCAGAAAAACCTCACTTCACCGATCAAAAACCCAAACGAACGGTATAAAACGCGAATTCACCGAACGATGGTTGCACCAGCACACAACCACACAGAAAACTTCGAGAACCTTCAAGAACTCACGCTGTGGATGGGAACAAGTTTTACACAGCCCCACGGTGGGCGCCTGATGATCCTGCCTGTTGACCAGAACGCTGGAAACTGCCTCGTCAAAGGATCGACGTGTGCACCGCTTCAAACCTGCAAAAGAACAGAGCGGCGCCGTTGCGGCCGATCGCACTCCAACGTCCAAGTCAGTGACAGTACCACCAAATACTAAGAGCAAGAACACTCAAGAAATCTCAAGGAACCGTGCAATGTTCTCTCTCACAGTAAGCTCTAGGACTCGCAAGCGTAAAGAGTGTAATCTGAACGTGCATACCTCAGAAAGTTCGTTGAGAACTCTTATATACCTGGTCACTTTCTCTCTCCTGACAGTTACAGACCTGGACACGTGGCTCGCATCCAGTCGTACACGTGCCATCATCTGGAGCCTCCTTGACTTGGGCGCTGCTTCTGACTCTCCTTTTGGCTAAGTTACTTATGCATGGTTCTGCCCAGTGCATAGCTAACTTAAGAGTGCGATCTTTACTGGAACGGGCGAGTTAGGGTGCTCTCGTACACCTTCCCTGTGGTCTCGCCGGCCGCCTTCATAATCTGCACCACCTTCATCTTCGGCGATGTCCTTGTTCTGGCGATCTCCAATTTGGTCGCCTGAGCTCACATCTGGCGACTTCATTTTCAACTGGGCGATCGCCTGGCATGTTGAAGATCGGAGCACGCCAACTTAATAATTGGCGATTACACGAACCACCCGACTTCCTTCCCTTCTGCCACTCTGGCGCCTTATCCACACGCCCTACTCTGTAGCTTGGTGCCACGTCATCACTTCCGACTTCCAGGGCGGTACAGGGTTTTCAGGGGAAAGTTGCATGCATGATACGTAAAGGACTAGAGTGCCTATAATGACAGATGGGCCTCGTAATGCTGGTACATGAGTAGGTACCCTGACGGCTATGCTGTTAATATTATGCACTCCTAGGAGGAAGATTTTTTGCGATTGTTGCACTATGATTGTGTAACAACATAACAGAATGCCTCCCTATCAAGCCTACTTTCACTCGAGATAGGGTTCTCGTGAGAGAGGGGTTGTTACAATGAGGTAGCCTAAAAGCAGTCTATAAAAGGGAGTTGAGATCCCCGGTAAAGGTACACTGCTTCTATAACCGAAACTGCTTACTTACTTATTGTTTCTATAATCCCTGAACTGACTTGATCGTCGAAGTGCAATCAACAGGTAGAGCCCCCTCTGTTTCAACGAAGCCGCCATATCCAAGAAGCACAGAATCCACCAGAAATAGAAGGAGCCACCGCTTGCCTTTGAAGTCAACCGGCGACCAGGTCAATTGGCAAGAACATTTGGCGCCCACCGTGGGGTCCGATAAAACTAGGTCCCACCCACAGTTGTGAATAGAGCTATCAGGCAACATGAGGAATACACAACAAGGCGCATTCGCAACCGAAGAAGGCGACAACGTGACCATGCAACAACTCATGGAGACTATCCGCGCTCTTCAGCAAACGGTGGCAGTGACCAAGGCGGACCAGGATAGGATTCTAGCTGAGGTTCGGGCCGAGCAGGTAGCCAGTCAAGATCGATTCCAGGTCGATTTAGATGCGTCACGAACAGACAACGAAGACTTACGCAGGGCCAATGAGGAACTACGTAGCGATCTGCAACGTATGGCGGAGCGTGCAGCAGGGGAGCAAACCCTGCCCATTCCAGTTAGGGTTCACCCCATGCCATTCTCCCAAGCAATCATGAATGTCGTGATACCCACCAATTTTATGACTTCGAAAATCACTTTCACGGGTACTGAAGACTCGGAGGCCTACATCACGGCTTTCAACACTCAGATGATGATCTCGAGGGGAACCGATGTCATGCACTGCAAATTGTTCATGGGGACATTCTAAGGCACAACATTCGATTGGTTCATCAGTCTTCTCGATGGACACATCACCTTGTTTGATCAATTCTCGAATTTGTTCAGGAAGCAGTTGAATGTCAACCGGGCTACACCCCCTGTCTCTTTCGACCTCTTCGATGTGAAGCAGTACAAGGGAGAGCCCCTGAAAGACTTACTGATTTTAAAGTTGCACACCAAGGACGAAGCCATGATGGTGCACGCCTTCAGGCAAGGAATGCTACCAGGGCCCTTCAGCGATTCTTTGATAAGGTGTCGTCCAAAGACATTTAGCAAAATCCGTCGTTGAGTTGTGTCCCACATCGGCACAGAGGAAGAGGTAACGGAAAAACGTGGAAGCGTTGGACCGACAAGACCTCGGGGAAACAGTCGGCCTCAACCCATGAGGGTGCATAAGGCTACGATGAAGAAGAGATCGTCGACCAAGCACGCGACCTACAAGCCGAAAAGGCATCAGACCAGGGCACGATGAGGGGGAGGTGCGCCCAGTAGGCACAAGTTCAGAGTGAACCTCAAGGAGTTGATCACTATCCCCGATGTGGCTAACAAGCTAAAGCCACCCCCAAAGATTGACAAAATGTTGGGGTCGAGCAAGGACACCTAGTGCAAGTTCCACCAGGCCTTTGGGCACGGCTTGTGCAACTGTTTGGCGCTCGGACACCAATTAAATGAGTTGGTGAGGGATGGCTTCCTAAAGGAGTACCTAGAGGAAAGTTATAAAGCCCCAACAGTAGTAACCCCAGCAGGGGATCCGGAGCACGAAGTATCAGTCCACGGTGAGGTCAACATGATCTTTAGGGGTTTTTCAGGAGGAGGATGTACTGCCTCTCAACGGAAGAAGTACGCTAGAAATGTGATGGCAGTCGAAGCAAGGAAACCTGACTAGTCACCTAAGCCCGACCTCTACTTCACAAAGGTTGACTTACAGGATGTGGACCCACATATCAATGACCCAGTTGTAATCTTGGTGGTGACAGTAGGAAGAAGGGTGCATCGAGTCCTCATCAACCAAGGGAGCTCGACAGATGTGATGTTTTTGTCGACCTTCAACAAGTTGCAGTTGTCGCCTGAGACCTTACGACGATTGTCTATACGATTTTGTTGGAGACCAGGTGGAAGTAAGAGGGCATGTGGAGCTAAGGACAACTTTCACAGACGACACCACATCTCGCACCTTTAATATAAGGTACCTCATCGTCAACGCTCTTTCAGCTTACAACATCCTTTTGGGCAGACCTGCCCTGAACAGGATAGGAGCAGTAGCCTCGATGAGGCATATGAAGATGAAATTGCCTTCTCTTCAAGGAGCAGTAATCACCATCAAGTTCGACCAGAACGCAACAAAAAAGTGCTATGAGAATAGTCTAAAGACAAAGAGAGGGGTGTGCTCGGTCACCAGCCAACCTCAAAAGGGGGAAGGGGTCGCCCGCGCTGAGATGGCTCGGGAGAGACAACCTGAGCCCGCATGTGAGGTGCTGGAAAGAGAGATCGGAGAATGAAGTTCAAACTCGGCAAGTCTCTAGGCTAGGAAACACAGGACCTGATCGCCGAAGTGATAGCACGACATCTGGACGCCTTCGCATGGTCTGCCTTAGACATGCATGGCATTGACCCTGATTTCCTGTGCCATCGACTCACAATGGATCGAAAGGTCTGACCGGTCCGCTAGAGGCAAAGGAAGTTTAATGACGAAAGACGCCTGGTCATTAAATAAGAGACCCAGAAGCTACTGAGTGTTGGCCACACAAGGGAGATCTAATACCCTAAGTGGTTAGCAAATGTGGTGTTGGTCAAGAAGGCCAACGAGAAGTGGAGGATGTGCGTTGACTTTACGGATTTGAACAAGGCCTTTCTAAAGGACTCACATCCGTTGCCCAACATCGACGCCCTGGTGGATAGCGCGTCAGGTTGCAAACTTCTCAGTTTTTTGGATGCCTTCTCAAGATATAATCAGATCCGGATGCATCCCAGAGACGAATGCAAAACAACATTCATGACAGAGCTCTCTAACTATTGTTATAAGGTGATACCCTTTGGGCTCAAGAATGCTGGCGCGACCTATCAAAGGTTGATGGGCATGGTGCTCGCCCCTATGATACGGTGAAATGTGCAGACGTACGTAAATCATAAGGTCGTCACCTCCCAGGAGAAGAATCAACACGTTGCCGACCTAGAGGAGCTATTCACCACAATATCCAAATATAAGTTGAAGTTAAACCCCGAAATGTGCGTATTCAGGGTAGAGGCAGGGAAGTTCTTAGGGTTCCTCCTTATCGAGCGGGGAATAGAGGCAAACTCCGAGAAATGTGCGACGATCATAGCTATGAGAAGCCCGACCTCAGTGAAGGAGGTGCAGCAGTTGACGGACGAATGGTCGCCCTGTCCCGATTTGTATCAGCAGGAGGAGATAGGGGGCAACCCTATTTCCAGTGTTTAAGGAGGAACAACAAGTTTGTGTTTGGCAAACGAGTGTAAAGAATCGTTCCTCAAGTTGAAAGAGTACCTGGCTAGCCCTCCGGTGCTGTGAAAGTCGCTGTCAGGTACCCCCTTCCGCCTGTATTTTGCCATTACAGAGCGGGCGTCAGCTTGGTCATAGTCCAGGACCAGGACCACATCCAGAGACCTATATATTTTGTTAGAAAAGTACTACAGGGGCCTGAGGTGCACTATCAGGCCATAGAAAAGGCGGTTCTAGCAGTAGTTTTTGCAGCACGAAGGCTCCGCCACTACTTCTAGAGTTTCATTGTGATCGTGATGACCGACCTTCCCATTTGTAAGGTCTTACATAAGCCTGACGTAGCGGGGCGGATGGTGCGCTGGGCGATTGAGCTGTCCGAATTCAATGTGCAATATGAGCCGAGAAGACCTATCAAGGGACAGGTTTACGCTGACTTCGTGGTAGAGCTTTCCTCGGCAGCCGCACATCAAGACGAAGAAGATTTTCAGTGGGTCCTCTCCATGGATGGGTGCTCTAACCAGCAAGGTAGTGGGGCTGGCATCATCTTGGAAGGACCAAATGGGCTGCTGATCGAGCAGGCCCTACGATTCGCCTTCAAGGCTAGTAACAACCAAGCTGAATATGAGGCCTTGGTGGCAGGAATGTTGCTAGCTAAGGACGTGGATGCTCGAAGCTTGTTAGTGAAGAGCGACTCGCTGCTGATAACTGGGCAGGTCACGAGCGAGTACTAGACCAAGGACCCCCAGATGGCTGCATACCTACAACACATCGTGCTCTTCAGAGAGGCTTTCGTAACGTTCAACTTGATACACATCCCTAGGGAACAGAATGCCCGAGTTAACTTGCTGGCAAAGCTTGCCAGCTCAGGCAGGGGGCCAGACAGAGGACAGTCATCCAGGAAACCTTAAAGACGCCCAAAACTACCACATGCTTCCCGGAAAAGGCCCAGCAGGTAAGTGTCTTGGAAGGCGGAAGAAGAGGTCACTGGTCATTGACCTAGGAAACGTTAAAGGTACTCAGAATAAGTGCATACAACTTGTCAGTGGGAGAGTCATTGCACGTTTGTTTAGTCGACGAAGGTGAAACCTGGATGACACCCTATAGACATTACCTGGCTGATGGTCTGCTCCCACAGGAGCCAGCGGAAGCCAGGGTCGTCAAGAAAAACGCAGGTAGGTATCCTGTCCTGTATGAGTGGTGAGCAGTGCACACGTATCATGGTTGAACTCCATGAAGGTATTTGTGGGAACCACATCGGCGGGCGAGCTCTCTCGTTAAAGGCTGTTCGAGTAGGGTACAGTTGGTCAACCATGAGGGAGGACTACACGAGGTACGCACAGCGATTCAAGCAATGCCAACAACACGCCGATTGGCATCACGCACCCCAAGAGGAATTGCGGTTGATCCATAGCCCATGGCCTTTTCACACCTGGAGGATTGACATCCTGGGTTCGTTTCCTCTAGCAGTTCGTCAGATGAAGTACCTGGTGGTCGCCATCGAGTACTTCACCAAGTGGGTAGAGGTCGAGCCTGTTGCACAGATCACAACTCACAAGGTTCAACACTTTGTGTGGAAGAACATAGTTTTTCGTTTTGGAATCCCAAAACGTTTAGTGTCCAACAATGGCACCCAGTTCGCAAGTCAGCAGCTAGGCAAACTATGCACGGAGCTCGGCATCAAGCAGGTGTTCGTAACAGTTGAACACCCCAGACGAATGGACAGGTCGAATTCGCCAACCGAGTCTTGCTCAATGGCCTGAGGAGAAGATAGGAGAAAGCCAAGGGAACTTGGGCAGACGAGGTCCCTAGAATTGTGAAGGCTTACCATACCACTCCCCAATCCACCACCAAGGAGATTCCCTTTAGCCTGGTGTATGGATTGGATACCATGATTCCCGTCGAGAGGAAAGTTCACCTCGATTCCAGAACTCCGTGGCTGAGGAGTCTAAGCAGGAGAGGAGGGTAAACTTAGACCTGCTCGAGGAGGTAAGGGAGGAAGCGCGCATCAAAGCCGAAGCCTTGAAGAGAAGGGTGGAGTATAAGCACAAGTCCAAGTTGAAACATCGCCAGTTCCAGGTCGTCGACTTGGTAATGTGAAAGGCTCACCCCTACTAGTTGGAGAACAAGTTGTCTCCCAAGTGGACTGGCTCATTCCGCGTAATAGAGGTGCTCAAGAACGGAGCGCACAAACTCAAGACCTTGGGAGGCGGGATTATTCCCCAAACATGGAATGGAGTCAATCTCAAATTTTATTTCAGTTAATCATACTATTGTATGCAGTTTGAATATTCAAGGGGATACTTTTTTTCCCTTATCAGGGTTTTTTAATGAGGTCACCTAATAAAAATTTATTTGAAAAAATATGCTTGTGATACATTGTTAAACAGGGTTCCTAGTGAACCTCTCCCTTGGGTAAATACGCTAAGGTCGATAACAAACAAGGTTCCTAGGGAACCTCCCTCTTGGGTAAATACGCCAAGGTCGGGAACAAACAGGGTTCCTAGTGAACCTCCCCCTTGGGTGAGACGTCAAGGCCGCAGGATTCTTAGTGAACCTCCCTCTTGGGTGAGATACCAAGGTCGTAGGGTCCCTCCCTAGTGAACCTCCCCCTTGGGTGATACGCCAAGGTCGGGAACAAATAGGGTTCGTAATGAACCTCCCTCTTGGGTAAATACGCCAAGGTCGGGAACAAACATGATTCCTAGGGAACCTCCGCGGGAAAAGTTCACCTTGATTCCAAAACTTTGTGGTCGAGGAGTCTAAGCAGGAGATGAGGGTTGTTCCGTCCGGTTGACCGGGACGTCTTCGTGCGTGGCCTCAATCGTCAGCTAAGGACTCCTTCCCACTGAATGCCTGCAAAAAAGAGGACAAAGAGGCGCCCTAGCGGCCGTTTGCACTTCGACGCTCAAGTCAGCCAGCAAGAAACACCAAAAACTGTCCACCCACGTATCTGAGCACCGCGTGTGGCACTCTGAAGGGTGGTAAAGGAACTGTGTATATGTGTGTGTGTTGTCCCCTTCAGGCAAAAATATTCTCCAGTCACTTGTACGTAATCCTCAAGCACGGGCAAGCAACCAGAGAGTTTCTCCTCAATTTGCCAAAGGTTCCAACCCTTTTTCCGACATTCTCAGCGCTATTTAAACTGCCCCAGCATTTAAAGCGCCTTAAAGCGCTTTTAAACTCAAACGTAACGCGCTCATTAAAGCGCTTAATTATGAAACGTAGCGCATTTAAGACGTTGAAACGCTTGGGAGCCAAAATAGTACCTGAATGCCAAAAAGGGAAACTGTATTGAATATCTTTAATTACCTGGCACCTGACTAGAGGGTGTTTCTATTCCGGCATTGCTGTCATACGCGTGGAGGGCCTCACGACGCCATGACCCCATCTGGGGGCGTTTCTGCCCATCTGGGGACGTTTCTACGTGTGGGTCCTCCTGCTTGGGAGTGCTAATGCGCTAGGGGTGGCTTTTTGGGTGCCAACTCATGCCCCCAAGTATCTAGCCACTTACTCTGAGAGCGTATCTGTCTTCCTCTCACACCCTGCACCCGGTTATCCTGGGCGTGACCTTCCTCTTGGGTCGTATCTGTCCCGAAGGCGTCTCTGGGGCGGCAGGGGTACTTCGCGAGTCAGGCTACCCTTCACTGGTACTATTACTGTGGCCTTGGAGCCACCTTTTCTTTCTCTTTATTACTTTCCCGTGATATCGGGACCTGAGGCTTTCCCACGACGTCGCTCCCTCCATGGTCTTTCCTACCCATGGGTATCGGGGAACCACACCGTGATTGCCTTGCTTTTACACTGTTTAATCTGGCGACGCCCTCACCAGGGCGACGCCTTCACCTAGGCGACGCCTTCACCTAGGCGACGCCTTCACCTAGGCGACGCCTTCACCTAGGCGACGCCTTCACCTAGGCGACGCCTTCACCTAGGCGACGCCTTCACCTAGGCGACGCCTTCACCTAGGCGACGCCTTCACCTAGGCGACGCCTTCACCTAGGCGACGCCTTCACCTAGGCGACGCCTTCACCTAGGCGACGCCTTCACCTAGGCGACACCTTCGCTTAGGCGACGCCTCACCTTAGCGACGTCTCGTTCTGCCTTGGCGACTCTTCCTCTCGGCGTCTCTACATCCGGGCGACACCTCGAGCTGACTTTGACTTTCCTGTTGTTGACTTTGACCTTGACTTAGTCAACGCCCTGATACGGGACGGTACACAAGCCCCCCAGTCTTAAGCCGAAGACTTGTCTTCAGCGCAAAGACTAAAGCCTTGCCCCCGCCATCCACGTGCTTTCTTGATGACGTGTCATTCTCTGCTGACTCAGCAAATTTTCGAATTACTGACGCGACATTATCTGAACCATAGGGGTATTCTTAATGACCGATTGGACATTCCCTGCAATGGGGATGATTACACCTTTTGGGCTACCCTTTATCGCTCGCCACGTGGCCCATCGCGCGGACCTCCCTTAGAGACCTTCGCGCTTCTCTTTGAGCAATTGATCCTCTGACGCGTGGCACGATCCCACGGCCCTAGGTTAGCGCCTCTTGAGTTGCGAAATGTAACGTTTAAGTTACTCCAAACCCCGCGCTCACCCTACTGTTACATTCATTCGCTCTGCAACTTCGCACTGTTCATCGCCTTCGAAAACCTTTTTTTCTGCAACTGCGATTCTCTCCTCCTTAGCCCTTCTGCTGCCTCCATTCCAATAGCAAAGGTACGATCTCGGATACTCACGACCTTTTCCCTTCGTCGCATTAGATTGATTTATTGAACTGCCTGGGACTGTTGTTATTCACGTATTACTGCATTTCTCCGCTTCTTCTTCCTCCTCTGATTTTTCTCGCGTGGGTGACGCTTCCTGGGGTTCTTTCCACTTCTTGCCATGGCTAAACTTGCTAAACCCTTTTTCCTCTCTTCTTTCTCCAGCTATTTATTTTCACCATGACGCGCGCGAACGCGAAGCCTGATTCTTCCCCTACGACCCCCAAGTCCAACTACAAAGCCTTCTACCCCTGAGTGAATGCACCAGCCTGACTTCTTTCCAGGACCTGGAAGCTCACCGAGGGGATCCCCATTTGTACAGCTTTAACGCCTTCTGCCGCACACACGACGCCCACATATCCGTCCGTCCCGGCAGGCCTGGGGAACCTGTTTGTTTGGACGACAAACCTAGAAATGGGAAACCCTTCTTCTTCCTGTACCAGACCGTGTTCAAGCGCGTAGGAGTGCGTCTCCCGTTCACTCCCTTTGAACGGGAGCTTCTTACTGAAATCAACACTGCCCCCGCCCAGCTTCATCCCAACAGCTGGGCATTTGTGAGGGGCTTTCAAATTCTTTGTGGATACTTGGGCATTCCTCCTTCCGTAGATGTCTTCCTGCATTTTTTTGAGGTGAAAAAACAGGGGAAAAGCTTCTGGGTAAGCTTTTCCGGGATCGCTGGCAGGATCCTCCTCTCCCTCTTCCAGAATTCTTACAAGAACTGGAAAGGGAAGTTCTTCAGGGTGTGCTGCGCCAAGCATGATCCAACAGCTTTGGATGGCTTCCCCCTTTACTGGACGGAACGCCCCAAATTGCTCAGGGCCAAAACCCTGGAAGAGCTATCCCCCGCCGATAGGGAGGTAAGCAAAGCTTTGGCGGGGTTGGGGATCGTCTTTGATACCTTGAAGCTGGTCGCTAGCGAGTACAACGCCCACGCCCTGACCACCTATTTTGGTAAGGGGCTCTCCCCTCATCTTTCTTGCTATGAACAGCCTGCTATCGATCGTTTGTTTCCCCATACTATTATGCATGTTACTTGCATTTCACGTCTCTTCGCGTATCGTGAATTCGCATAGCTGTTTTAGTACTAATCCTTGCTGTTTGGTCTGCCTTGTTGTAGGATCGGTGATGGGCGTTTCCAAAAGAATGATGTTGGCGAAAGCACTGAAGGAGGCTCGTGCCGGCAAAGCAGGCGCCTCCTCCAGCCCTACTGCCAATCCGATTCTCCCGCCGGCTCTGACGCCGCCGCCGTCAGTCACTGCTGAAGGTGCTTTTAGCCCATCTCCGACGTCTCCTCCTGGCTCTGACGTGCTTCCAACTCCCAACTCCCCTTCGCCTATCGCCGCTGTCCCCCTAGCTGCGGCCTCGTCACCGGCTCCAACCCCCCTTGACAAAGGGAAAAGGGTTTTGGAGATTCTGTTAGATGATGAGGAATCAGGAGGCGTGGCACCCTTCAAGAGGAGAAAATCCGCGCGGGTTCCTCTTTTGGTAGAGACGCCGCCGCAGGGAGGGAACCCCTTTATGGACAACCCTCCCAGCGCAACCTCACTCCTTCCTATGATTCTCCAAGAGGAAAGGGGCGAAGGTGCTGAATCTGCGCCGCCTCTGCCGCCGCCAGAAACCACTGCTTCCCCGGCTCCCGAAGTTGCCGCCCCCGACTTCATTGCCATTCCCCCTCCAATCATGCATCTGATGAGGGGTTTCAGCGGCGGGACTATGCCGGAAGGTACCGACAGGAGGGAAGGTATGCCTTTCTATCTGGGGGCCTTCTTGGCGGTGGCTCTTGAATGACGCTCCCAGGCCAAAAACGCTGTCTTACAAACCCAAACCCTCCAGGCCTTGGAAACGAAAGCAACCACCCTGGAGGAGGAGATGAAGGCCCTGGGACGCCAGAACGAGGCTTATTGTTCTTCTCTGAAACAAGCACAAGAGTCCAGGGCAGAAGCTGAGAGGAAATTGGCAGAGGCCTTGGAGCTCCAGGCTGACTTCTACGCTCGTGAAGTTGCTCTCCAAGTACAGGTAGTGGGTCTTCAGGAATTGGTCAAAGCAGACGCGGAAACCCAAAAGGACCTGAAGGACCGCTGCTGTGAACAAACTTCCAAGGTGGAACGGATGGAGGAGGAAATGGCCACGCAGGCCAAAGCTATGGGCCTTCTCCGAGTTGACTACGACGAGTTGCAGGTCGAGGTTAGCCGGCTTCGTATGGAGAAAGAGGCTCTGGAGAAACAGGTGGCCTCCGGAGACGCCGCCATTGAGGAGCTGGAGAAGGAGAAAAAGTCCCTTATCCAGGAGATGGCGGGCACCTTCGAGGAGGGGTTCCAAGAAGCCCTGTCCCAGGCGTCCTGCGAGAATCCCGGCGTCAACCTTTCAAACTGCGACCCCACACACCACGTAGTCGACGGGAAGGTCGTGCCCATGGATTTGAGCGACTGAACTGCTGCCCCTCATCCGCCACCTTCCTCTTCAAGCTTAACTCTTCATTCTTTACCTTCGCTTTTTAGTTTCACCTGCCAAAAACTTGTAATTCTTTGAACTTTCCACACTCTTGTTATTGATTCAGGACACTCGCATGGTTGTCCTTATTTCCTTTTCACATACGACTCCGCCTATGCGATCTCGTTCTCATCTTTTCCCTTCATACGCTTTACTTATTTTATCTGTATCTTGCTCGTTTCTCACACTTCGTTGGGCGGTTTGGTATGATAGGGTAAGGTCGCTCGCCAACCCTTACGCCCATGGAGAGGCTCACTAAGTGGCGCCGTATCGTCCACGGGACAACTCTGATACCGAAAGGCTCTTTTTTTTGATCTTTTAGCACTCGGCGCCCACGCCTAAGGAGAGGCCTGCTAAAGCAGCACCGTATCGTCCCCGGGTGTCTAAAACGCTGAGTGCTGTGGGGTTTTTGTTCCCTCCATGGTCTTTCCTGCCCATAGGTATCGGGGAGCACCCTGCCAGTGACTCGCTGGCGTTTGCCGGTCTCGTCTCCCTCCACAGTCTTTCCTACCTGTGGGTATCGGGGAGGCGACGCCTGCAACTAACTTTGCCTTTCCCTGATTTCTTCTCCCTCCTCAGTCTTTCCTGCCTGTGGGTATCGGGGAGGTAACGCCAGTCGGTATTTGGGTTGGCGACGCTCGCGACTTCTCGTCTGTCGTCGCCCTTTACGTCTTTCTTGGCAACGCCTCGGGCATTACCTTTACTTCGACATTGACTTTAATTCTTGCCTTGGCCAATGTCTGATAACAGCGAAGAGCCCAAGGCTTTGCCTGTGCCATACATGTGGCGCTTCTTGTACAGCTGATGGGACCTTCTGCCATTCGACTTGATCCACGTGGCGCTGCTTAAATGGTCAGTGGGGTATCTAGTCATTTCATTTCTAACTCCTGCTGCACCCCTGGTTCATTCTCGACGGCGCATCGTACCACTGGACATTCTGTTGACGGGACATTTTCTGCTTTAAACAGTGGTGCCAACGTCATCCTTTCATCTTCTGCCACGTGTATCAATCGTGCGGTGCATCCATTCACGTCGTTTGGCGCTCTAACCGCTTTATTTAACTCTTCAAGCTCTGGAACTATCTTCATCGTTTTCTCATTCTTCATAACCTACTTGCGTTCTTTCTTCTTGCACCCTTTCTTCTTGCACCCTTTCTTCTCTGTCGAAGGGCTGTTCTAACCTTCGCTTCCCTCGCTCAACCCTTGCATTTCCAGCCATCTTGATCCTGTTAAAGAATGTCTTCTCACGATGCTTCCTCCAGGGTGCGTCCCAAAGACTTGTACCCTTGGGCCTCGAGTGAACTTCTTGATGAGTGTTCATGTTTGCTCTCCACCAGGGCCGTACGGGAACACAAAGGGGAGTTGTGTTCTTACGACCATCGGGCCTTCGCAAGGAGGCACGATGACGACATCGTTGTGCTCCCTTGCACTCTGGGGAGCCAGTGTGTGGAGACGGGCGAGCGAACGACGGGGTCCCTTTCTTTTACTTTTACCAGGTGGTGTTCAAGACCATCGGGGTGCGCTTACCCTTCTCCCGGTTCGAGAAGGAACTGCTGACGGAGATCAACGTGGCTCCAGCCCAGTTATATCCCAACAGCTGGGCCTTTGTCAAAGCCTTCGATATATTCTTTGGGTTTCTGGGTTGTGCACCCTCGGTTGACCTCTTTCTTCACTTTTTTGAGGTGAAGAGACAGAGACACAACCTCTGGGTAACTCTTAGCAATGTCCCCGGGAGAGTTCTCTTCACACCCTTCCAAAGCTCGTTCACGGGGTGGAAAGGCCGGTTCTTCAAGATCTGCTGTACTGATCTTGTTCCCGACGCCCTCGATGGGTTTCCGCTGCACTGGGTGAGAGAGGAAAAGGCCCTCAAAGCTAAACCCCTCAAGAATCTGGCTCCAAGTGATCAAATAGCTTGCCAGATTCTTGCTAAGGCGGGAGGTTTTGACTCCGCTACGGTGATCAGCTTGGAGTTCAACGCTAGGACTCTTGAGAAGTACATAAGTAAGGACCACTGCCTTAAGCAACTTCGACCTTCGTTACTTTCTAGCTGTGCCTGTATTTCTTCATGGTGTCTCTAACACATCTTTTCCCCTTGTGCAGGTTCGAAAATAAGCCAAGAAAAGAGGACACGACTTACTCGAGCGCTGCGGGCTGGGAAAGGGGCTTCGCCTTCCTCCAGCGATGACTCTGATGCGCGCTGAGAAGCGGCCTGTTTGTGTTTTTGCATTTTGTACTGAACATTGCTTGTAACAACAATTTTCCAATATCATAATTCTTTACAATGCCACTTTACTTTTCATATGCCTCATATACCGTGCGACTTCCTTTCGTCTCGTTCTGCCAACGATGCATGCTTTCACTTGGGCGACGCCTTCTTTCTGGGCGACGCCAGGACCTAGGCGACACCTTCTTCCTTGGCGACGCCATGGCCTAGGCGACGCATCACATTACTTCTAACAAGGGAAAATAATGGCTGAAAACCAAAGCACTTCTTTTTCTCAACTGGTTTTTCCATTTATTAGGGTGACCTCATTAAAAAACCCCCGAAAGGGAAAAAGAGCGTCCCCTTCAACTAAACTGTTACATGCTGCTTACATAAATCAACTGAAATAAAATTTTAAGTTGACTGCATTCCAACTGCGCGGGATAGGGCCTCCATCTAAAGTCTCCAGGTTATACGAACCGTTGCCCTTAGCCTCAGCAACTCTGAAGGGCCCGGTCCACTTGGGAGACAGTTTATTCTCCAGCTCATAAGGGTGGGCTTTCCTCATCACCAGGTCGCCCACCTGAAACTGTCGTGGCTTTACTTTAGAGCTATATTGCCGCTCCACTCTTCTTTTCATCGCTTCAGCTTTTATTCTAGCTTCTTCCCTGGCCTCTTCTAGCAGATCCAAGTTTACCCGCCTCTCCTCATTAGATTCCTCCACCACAAAGTTTTGAAAACGCGGTGAGCTTTCGTGTATTTCTACTGGAATCATCGCGTCCGACCCGTACACCAAACTGAAAGGCGTCTCCATAGTGGAGGATTGGGGCGTGGTCTGGTATGCCCACACAATCCTTGGCACCTCTTCCGCCCACGCCCCTTTGGCCTTCTCTAACCTTCTTTTTAACCCCCTCAGCAGAACTCTGTTTGCTGACTCTACTTGTCCATTGGTCTAGGGGTGTTCAACCGACGCGAACACTTGCTTGATTCCCACTTCAGCGCACAGATTTCTTAACTGCTGACTGGTGAACTGGGTCCCATTGTCAGATATCAGGCGCCTAGGTACGCCAAAGCAACACACTATGTCTCTCCACACAAAATGTTGTACCTTATGCGCGGTGATTTGTGCCACGGGCTCTGCCTCTATCCACTTGGTGAAGTATTCGATGGCGACAATCAGATACTTCATCTGCCTGATTGCCAGTGGGAAAGGGCCCAGGATGTCAATACCCCATGTGTGGAAAGGCCATGGGCTGTATATGGACCGCAACTCTTCAGGCGGCGCCTTGTGCCAGTCGGCATGCTTTTGACACTGCCTACACCGCTGGGCGTGCCGTGCGCAATCCTCTTTCACTGTTGGCCAGAAGAAACCTGCGCGTATTACCTTGGAGGCTAAGGATCTTCCTCCTACATGGCTTCCGCAGATGCCTTCGTGTAGCTCCGCCATTATCCTGGTGCACTCATCGCCACTGACGCATGTCAGGATAGGGTGAGTGAAGCCGTGCCTGAACAACACCCCATCCACCAAGGTATATCTTACGGCGTTCCTTTTGATTTTCTTACCCTCTTCAGGGTCCACTGGAAGGGCCCCATCCGCCAGGTATCGTTTATAGGGCGTCATCCAGGTGTCTCCCGTGGACAGGACACAAACCTGCATCTGCTCTTCCTCAGACACACCCGCGTATATACTGATACGGGGTGCCCTCTGCGTATCTTGGGTTAATGAGGAATGACTCCTCGGCCTTCCCCTTGATGCATAAATCTGGAGGACATCCACCCTGTTGTCTTCCACGAATCGACGCGGAGCTTTGAGAGTCTCCTGGATCACTGTCCTCTGTCTACCCCCCTTGCCTGAGCTGGCCAGCTTTGCAAGCAGGTCAGCTCTGGCATTCTGCTCCCTCGGGACGTGTATCAACTCAAGAGCGTTGAACGCCCCTCTCAACAACTGGACGTATTTGAGATACGCCGCCATCTGTGGGTCCTTCGCCTGGAACCCACCCGACACCTGCCCTGTGACCAACTGGGAGTCGCTCTTCACCAGGAGGTTCTGTGCGCCCATCTCCTTGGCCAAGAGCATTCCTGCAATCAAGGCTTCGTATTCTGCTTGGTTGTTACTCGCCTTGAAGGCAAAACGCAAAGCCTGCTCGATTAGTATGCCGTCGGGTCCTTCCAGCACTATTCCCGCACCACTCCCTTGCTGGTTTGAGGAACCATCAACCGAGAGCAGCCACTGTGAACCCGCTTCCACTTCTTGCTCACCTCCGGGCGAAAGTTCTGCTACAAAATCCGCATACACCTGCCCCTTAATGGATCCTCTAGGCTCGTACTGTATGTCGAATTCCGACAGTTCCACAGCCCAGCGTACCATTCTTCCTGCCACATCGGGCTTTTGCAGCACCTTCTGTATGGGGAGGTTGGTCATTACCACCACCGTGAAACTGTAAAAGTAATGACGGAGCCTCCTAGCCGAGAACACTACCGCCAGCGCCGCCTTCTCCAGCGCCTGGTACCTTGTCTCGGCTCCCTGTAAGGCTTTGCTTACAAAGTAGATGGGCTTCTGACTCTGGCCCTGCTCTTGTACCAACACAGAACTGATGGCCCTATCTGTTACAGTAAAATACAAACGGAGGGGCACGCCCGTTACCGGTTTGCAGAGAACCGGAGGCGTCGCCAGGTACTCCTTCAGTTTAACGAAAGCCGCTTCGCATTCCTCAGTCCATGCAAAGCGACTGTTTCTCTTGATGCACTGGAAGTACGGGTGCCCCTTTTCTCCTCCAGCGGAAACAAACCTCGAGAGCGCCGCCATCCGCCCTGTCAACTGTTGAACCTCCTTTACCGATGTCGGACTCCGCATGGCAATAATAGCCGCACATTTGTCGGTGTTCGCCTCTATACCCCTCTCGGTGAGCAGAAAACCCAAGAATTTACCGGCCTCTACCCCAAAAACACACTTCTCGGGGTTCAACTTGAGGCGGTACTTGGATATTGTGTTGAACAATTCCTCCAAGTCTGCCATGTGCTGCATCCTGTTCTGCGACGCCACTACCATGTCGTCCACATAGGCGTATACATTCCTCCCGAGCATTGGCGCCAAGACCTTATCCATCAACCTCTGGTACGTGGCGCCCGCATTTTTGAGTCCGAAAGGCATCACCTTATAGCAATAACTGCATGTTTCAGTCATGAACGCAGTTTTGCTCTCGTCCCTGGGGTGCATCTTGATTTGGTTATAACCTGAGAAGGCGTCCAGGAAGCTTAACACTTTGCTGCCAGACGCGCTGTCCACTAGGGCGTCAATGCTGGGCAGCGGATAGGAATCCTTTGGGCACGCCTTATTCAGGTCCGTGAAGTCAACGCACATTCTCCATTTTCCGTTTGCCTTCTTCACCAAAACGACGTTGGCGAGCCACTCAGGGTACTGAATCTCCCTAATGTGGCCAGCACTCAGCAGCTTCTGCGTTTCGTCTTTCACCACCTGTTGTCGCTCCTCATTGAATTTTCTCCTTCTCTGACGCACGGGGCGAACCGTGGCGTCCATGCTGAGGTGGTGGCACAGAAAATCGGGGTCGATGCCCGGCATGTCCGAGGCGGACCACGCGAAGGCATCCAGGTGGCGCGAAATCACTTCCGCCACCCCTTCCCGTTCTTCTGGATTTAGCGAGCTTCCTAACTTGAAAGCTTTGCCGCCAATCTCCCTCTCTAGGATGTTGGTCGCCGGTTGCTCCCTATTACCATCATCGGCGGGCGCCGCTTCTTCTACGGGCGCCGCCTCCTCCACGTGTGCTTCCTCCATTGGCGCATCTGCTCCGGGCATCACCCTTTCTGCTATGGCCTCTTCGGGGGTCTGCCCAGCGGGCGTCGCCTCGATCATCGTTGCGTCCGCGCTCGGTGGACGTTCGTACACCATGAAAACGCCTCTCTTCGTCTTCAGGCTGTTTTCGTAGCATTTTCTTGCCTCCTCTTGGTCTGATCTGATGACTATCACCCGGCCACTGAGGTCCAGTAGCTTCATCTTCATGTGCCGGGTGGAGGATATTGCACTCAGACGGTTTAACGCCGGTCTACCCAGCAAAATATTATAGGCAGAATTGGCGTTAACGACGAGGTACCGAATGCTCTCTGTTCGGGAGGCCTCTCCGTCCGTGAACGTAGTCCTCAACTCCAGGTATCCCCGGACCTCTATCTGGTTATCCCCGAACCCATACAAACATCCCGTATAGGGACTCAGTAGATCGGGGGACAGCCGCAACTTATTAAAAGTCGATAGAAACATGACGTCTGCCGAGCTTCCTTGATCAACAAGCACTCGGTGGACCTTTCTTCCAGCCGTGACGACCGAGATGACAACGGGATCGTTGTCATGGGGCACCACATCTCGGAGATCCCTTCTTGTGAACACAATATCTGACTCCCAGGGCTCCCCCGAGAGCCTCTCTTCGATTGAATTTACCCCCCTCGCGTATTTCTTCCGCTGGGAGGCGGTGGGTCCTCCGCCGGAAAAACCTCCAGCAATGGTGTGGACCTCGCCAAGCACAGGCATCTCGTGTGCTGGCTCATCCGTCGGCGACGGCAGGGTGGCGGTCGTGGTGGACTCTGCGACATAATCTTTCAAAAACCCAGTCCTCACCAGCTCATCTAGCTGGTAGCCCAACAACAGGCAATTATCAATTTGGTGCCCGAAAGCCTCGTGAAATTCGCACCAAGAGTCTTTACGGGGCCCTAGCACCTTGTCGGTCTTCGCCGGTCGCCTCAGCCTCTCGGCTATGTTGGGCACGGCGATCAAATCCTTCAACTCGACTACGAAGTTGTACCTCGCCGGTCTTTCTCTTTCTCTAGTGGGGCGTTCGCCTCCTGCGGGGCCCCGAGGCTGGGGCTTTCTGGCCTCGTAGGGGCGTCTCGCCTCTGGCTTCTTTCTCCCCGTCGTGGTCTCATTGACTCTGACGAGTTGAGCTCGCGCCGGTCCCCTTGGGCGTGAGGGCACGGTACTGGTGCGCTTCACACATACCTCCCCTTCCGAAGCGATATGCTCCACCGCCCTACGCCGTAATTCTGCGAAAGTCCTAGGGCGATTTCGGATAATAGATTCTCCAAAGGGACCTGGGCACACGCCTTTCACAAATGCGTACACGATCATAGGCTCCTCTGTTGTACCAACCTTCACGACCTGGGCCCCGAAGCGATTGATATACTCCTTCAGGGTCTCACCCTGATACTGCTTCACGTCAAACAGGTCGTAGGAGACCGGCGGCGGGGCCTTGTTGGCCAAATACTGTTCTCTGAATAACCGCGACAACTGGCGGAAAGATGTGATATGGCCCTCGGGGAGGCTGATGAACCAGTCCATAGCCATCCCGGTCAGGGTGCTCATGAAGAGCTTGCACTTGGCGGCATCAGAACCGCCTATCAGGACCATCTGCGTGTGGAATGCCGCGAGGTGCGTCTCCGAGTCCTCCATCCCAGTGAAGATTACCTTGGGTCCCGCGAACGTGTTCGGGATTGCTGCGTCTAGGATCTCCTGCGAGAACGGAGTGGAAAACTCCCTTGGTGGGGAGTGGTTCTCCATCTCGTCATGCCCAGGCCGCCTCCTATCGTTTCTCAGGCCCTGGCGCAACTCCTCATTCGCACGGTGGAGCTCTTCGTTGCGCTCATGCGAGGCGTCAAGATCTGCCTGCATGCGCTCCTGCTCCATCTTCGAATCCGCCATGTCCTGCTGCAACCCCCTCATTATTTCCAGGACCTGCTGCATGGATAGGTCTGCGGGGGCTGCGCGCGCTGATCTTCGTCTGGTGGGGGCCATTATCACTCCAACCTCCTTCAGCACTACCGTAACCTGGTATATTTTCACGAACTTGTGATGGGACTGATGTTTTATATCGGCCCCACGGTGGGCGCCAAATGTTCCGTCCGGTTGACCGGGACGTCTTCGTGCGTGGCCTCAATCGTCAGCTAAGGACTCCTTCCCACTGAATGCCTGCAAAAAAGAGGACAAAGAGGCGCCCTAGCGGCCGTTTGCACTCCGACGCTCAAGTCAGCCAGCAAGAAACACCAAAAACTGTCCACCCACGTATCTGAGCACCGCGTGTGGCACTCTGAAGGGTGGTAAAGGAACTGTGTATATGTGTGTGTGTGTGTTGTCCCCTTCAGGCAAAAATATTCTCCAGTCACTTGTACGTAATCCTCAAGCACGGGCAAGCAACCAGAGAGTTTCTCCTCAATTTGCCAAAGGTTCCAACCCTTTTTCCGACATTCTCAGCGCTATTTAAACTGCCCCAGCATTTAAAGCGCCTTAAAGCGCTTTTAAACTCAAACGTAACGCGCTCATTAAAGCGCTTAATTATGAAACGTAGCGCATTTAAGACGTTGAAACGCTTGGGAGCCAAAATAGTACCTGAATGCCAAAAAGGGAAACTGTATTGAATATCTTTAATTACCTGGCACCTGACTAGAGGGTGTTTCTATTCCGGCATTGCTGTCATACGCGTGGAGGGCCTCACGACGCCATGACCCCATCTGGGGGCGTTTCTGCCCATCTGGGGACGTTTCTACGTGTGGGTCCTCCTGCTTGGGAGTGCTACTGCGCTAGGGGTGGCTTTTTGGGTGCCAACTCATGCCCCCAAGTATCTAGCCACTTACTCTGAGAGCGTATCTGCCTTCCTCTCACACCCTGCACCCGGTTATCCTGGGCGTGACCTTCCTCTTGGGTCGTATCTGTCCCGAAGGCGTCTCTGGGGCGGCAGGGGTACTTCGCGAGTCAGGCTGCCCTTCACTGGTACTATTACTGTGGCCTTAGAGCCACCTTTTCTTTCTCTTTATTACTTTCCCGTGATATCGGGACCTGAGGCTTTCCCACGACGTCGCTCCCTCCATGGTCTTTCCTACCCATGGGTATCGGGGAACCACACCGTGATTGCCTTGCTTTTACACTGTTTAATCTGGCGAC
This sequence comes from Phaseolus vulgaris, assembly GCF_000499845.2. Classification (NCBI taxonomy): domain Eukaryota; kingdom Viridiplantae; phylum Streptophyta; class Magnoliopsida; order Fabales; family Fabaceae; genus Phaseolus; species Phaseolus vulgaris. The sequence continues at coordinate 13,076,550 of NC_023757.2, forward strand.
GCCCTCACCAGGGCGACGCCTTCACCTAGGCGACGCCTTCACCTAGGCGACGCCTTCAGCTAGGCGACGCCTTCGCTTAGGCGACGCCTCACCTTAGCGACGTCTCGTTCTGCCTTGGCGACTCTTCCTCTCGGCGTCTCTACATCCGGGCGACACCTCGAGCTGACTTTGACTTTCCTGTTGTTGACTTTGACCTTGACTTAGTCAACGCCCTGATACGGGACGGTACAAGGGTAAACTAAGACTGTTCGCAACTAGGGATTCACCTAGTTGCCTTGACATGTGCTCCATCAGGGGATCCTCCTCCAAATTCTCCGGCCTCTTTTTAACCCTGGCAGAGTGCAACATCTTTTGTAGGAAGGAAGATAGGCCAGAAAAGGATTCCCACTAGTCTCCCTCCCAAGCGCTTTCACCTTTGCCCTCCTGCACCACAATGTCGTGGGGAGAGGAGGCATTGGGGGGCATTCCCGGTAAGAGGGAGCTCGACCATTCGAGTTTGAAAGCACAGGGATAGCGGTGTCAGCTTTTCGCTTCCTCTTGAAGACGAAACTTAAGCAGGTTTCTTCGTCCTTAGAGGGGGCGACTTTAGCCATCACTTTCAGTTTTTTGTCCTTGGCAGAAGGGGCTGGAGCAGTTTTCTTCTGTATGGCCAAAGCGGCCAGGTTTTTCCTTTTCTGAGCGTCCAACACCATGTCTGCATGAGAAAGAAAAGCAAATAAGAATTCAGCAAACACACACATGTAGGATAGTGCTAACAAGAGTAAAAGGAAGGGGGATACCAATGTACGCCTTAAGGCACGAAGGGTTGTACTCATGCTTTATCAGCTCGACAGTGTTAAACACTACCTGGAGGCTGGAGAGGAAATCACACACCTCTCGCTCTCGTAGGGGTAAGTCTTCAAGGCATCTGGGATTTTTAAGTCTGGGTTTCTGTGTCCAATACAGGGGAAACCCATCCAAAAGATTTGGATCATTAGCGCTGCAGCGAATCTTGAAGAACTTACCCTTGAAGCCTTTATACGATTGTTGATAAAGGGTTAGCAAGACTCTCCCAGCAACCCTATTGAAGCTCACACACAGTTTCCGACCTAGGCTCTTGGCTTCGAAAAAATAAAGGAATACATCCACTGATGGTGGATGGACAAAGTGGTGACACAAAATGGAGAATGCCCAAACAAACGCACAACTATTTGGGTGTAGCTGGGCAGGGGCGACGTTGATCTTAGTAAGGAGGGCCCTCTCAAAGCTGGGAAAGGGAAGGCGTATAAGGAGTTTCTTGAAGATGGTGGAGTAAATGAAACAGAACGGGCCCTCTGGGTTCGACGACTCATCACAACAGACCGACTCACCCACCCTGCAAGGCACAACTTTGACGAACTTGTCGTGCTCTTTGCCAAAAAGGCAGTGTTTTTTGGGGTGCTCGCTCTTCTTATAGGTCACTATGCTCGCATGGGTGGTAAAATATGAGGTCTCCCCTAACAGGTCACTGCCCAAGGATATAGGGTTTTGTAGTTCGGGGTTGGGTGATCCATCTTATAGGAGGAAATCTAAAACACACAAGAAAAACAAATGCAGTGCTCAAGAGAAGAAATGCATGTGTTTTGGAAAAACGAAGCAAGCAAGCAAGCAGAATAACAGAGAACGACGATCATAGGTGCGAGAAATATAAACAGTCCCAGCGCAGTTATGAGCAGATTAAATAGCATCGAAATGATAGTCCAAAGGCAGTTACAGGGTAAAAAAATGTACCTTGAAATGATTATCGAAAGGAGACGAGGTGTTAGGAGAGAATAGAGCAGGGCGTTCGAGGCAGAAATGTTCAAAGAGATGTGTGAAAAGGGAATGAAACAGTTAAGGGAGCGTAAAAATTGAAGGGTTAACATATAAGGGGAAGCGCAAGTGGCAACGCTTCCCAACCGTTGATCTGGCCACGTGTACGCTAGTGATGGAGTATGGTGAAACGTCACCTCGAAGCACTGTGCACGTCTTATCACCTACTAAACACGTAGGTCGCCTCATGCGAGCAGTTAGCCTCTTCGCTAGAACGAGTTCCAGCTCGAGCTTGGGGAGCTTGTGTACTGGACCAGACATCGGACCTCGACACCTGTGCGGAGCAGGTCGGCTCGGTGGTCTGGTCGAGATAGTGGGCCACGTAAGTGGGTCCCCAAAGTTGCGTGTGTTGAAGCCCATATATATGAAAGGCCTAGTCAGGAAGTGTATACTACATTTGGGTCTAGCATAAGCAAATATCCCCTGAAGACGCCAAGGTCCAAGAGCGTTAGGGTTTTCAGGGGAAAGCTGCATGCATGATACGTAAAGGACTAGAGCGCCTACAGTGACAGATGTTAAGATTGTGCACTCACAGGAGGAAGATTCTTGGCAGTTGTTGCACTAAGATTGTGTAACAACGTAACAGAATGCCTCCCCATCAAGCCTACTTTCACTTGAGATAGGACTCTCGTGAGAGAGAGGTTGTTATAATGAGGTAACCTAAAAGTAGTCTATAAAAGGGAGTTGAGATCCCTGGTAAAGGTATATTGTTTTTAAGACTGAAACTGCTTACTTACTTATTGTTTCTATAAGCCCTGAACTGACTTGATCATTAGAGTGCAATCAACAGGTAGGGTCCCCTCTGTTTCAAACGGAGCCGCCTTCCAACATCCAAAGGGAAGCACAGAATCCACCAAAAATAGGAAAAGCCACCACTTATCTTTGAAGTCAACTGGCGACCAGGTCAACCGGTAAGAACAATTATGTTATTATAAAGTTGAAAGGAATGTTTTAGGTTGTTGATGTATCTTAGTCATATGAGCATTTGGTAGTTGCAAGTGGTATTTTAAAATTGTTAAAGTGTGGAATGATTATTCGAGTTTTGGAAAAAATATTAGAATTTTGTATAAATTGGTTTTATGGATGAAACTTTCTATGAGTGAATTCATTAGAAAGTCAATTTTACTTTCATACTTGAATTTGTGCAGCAAATTACAACTAGTTCACTAGAATTTTAATCAGTCAATCTAAATTTGTTGGGGGAATTTAGATTTTAAAACAGTTGAAGAAAAAAATTGTTAATCTCCCTTAGCGGATTTAAAAAATATTAAAAAAATTTATGCGTTTATCTTATTAAATAATTTTAATATTGGTGATTTTAATTTACTTTATTAAGATTATGATGTTTATTTTGCATGTTTATTTAGTGCTTGAAATTTTATAATGTGTCACATGAGTTGATATTATGAATAAGTACAATTTAAATATGGTGCATGTAATTTTGAGGTAACAATTAAAATAAAATCTTATCGGATGAAGTTTTGAGAAAGTTTATTCTATTTATGAAATATTTATGTTGTGTTTAGATTCGTTGATGGAGTGGGATACTGGATGGGGGAGTGGGAGGATTCCTTGTTTAGATCAGCATGTTTGAAAGTGTGGGTGCAAGAGGAGAGAATTAGATGAATTTTTCTTTCCTTTCACCTATGCAAAGATTAGAAAATATTATTTATATATGTGATCATTATATGGATTTAGATTAACTATAAATACATTGTTGTTATGGAAATGTATAAGATTTTTTGCTTTATAATATTATTCTTTAAATTCAAATGTTTACAAGATTTAATATATAAATTCTCAGTAGTATGAGAGTTAAGTGTATAGGATAAGATAGATTGTATTCCTGGAAAAAGAAGTATGTATTTATAGATATCCTAGATGACGACCTTTGTGTTGGTAGTATGATTGTCATTCATTGTCCATAAATAGCCGCTCGACATTAAAGCTTCATTAAATAAGTTGTTTTGTTCATAATGGTCATTGTAGGCAATGAATGCTCAGTTAAAAACTTATTTAATATGAATCTTTCGGAAGTATATTTTTTAGTGAATATCATTTTATTATATAAATTTATGTGGGAAATATTATTTATATGTGTTCATTATATAGATTGATGTTAACTATGAATTAGTTATTGTTATCGAAATGTATAATTTTTTTGGTTTATAATATTGTACCGACCGGTCCTCGGACTCGGGCGTTGACCAAAGTCAAGGTGGGACCTCGAAGGCTGGGTCCACTAGAAAGTTCAGCAGGAAAGGGAGGAGTCTCGTTAGGCTCACAGGTAAGGGGGTCGAGGAGGGGGCGGCATCGAGGTAGGGCGTGGAGGCCTCGAACCTCGACACCCCAACAGTAAAGAATGACAAAAAAGGTGGTTTTCAAGCCACATCCCAGTTACTAGTAGGGAGAGGCCCAAATCACGAGGGATCCGTGCATGGGGTGTAGGAATGCGGTAGTACGCACCACCATCAAAGAGCCACTGGAAAAGAGACGACTAGTAAGGGTCACGTCCCAGTGGTGATCTGCATGCATGGCACGTGACTGGGGTAGGGAACGCCCAGGTTGGATGACCCTGGAGATTGGGCGCATGAGTAGGCACCTAAGTGGTCATCCCACGCCAGATGCTCTTCGGCAAGGCAGCTTTACGCACTAATATGGCCCTAAGACTGGGTGATAGTGTCACTAAGGCGCGCCTACAGAATGCTTAAGTCACAGTTAACCAGAAGGGCAAAAACACTGAAAGGTATATAAGGGGTAACAACAAACATAACAAGGTACGCTTTTGTTAGTACGCATTACGCATTTCTAAGAGAAGCAACACAGAGAGAGAGAGAGAGAGAGAGAGAGAGAACACACAGTGCTCTCAGAGTTAGAGTTTGGGGTTCATTGCCTAAGAGTTTGACTTGAGCGTCGGAGTGCAAACGGCCGCGAGGATGTCATTTGTCTCTTTGTTTTCGGATGTTTCCATCGGAGGAAAGGTTCTACAGCAAATTGAACTATTGGTTTTGAGTTCTTGCATCTTCTTTTCAGGTGTTATCTTTGTTAGAAAAGATGGCTTTAAACTAGAGGGGGATGAATTGTTTAAAAAGGGTTTTCGCAAACTTTTCAAAACTAGAATGAATTTATCTCAGGAACCAATTGATTCAGTAATTCAGTTAGCCAAAACAGCAAGCAAAAGCTATAGAACCAGAAAAACAATCGGTTGTTTCGTAGAAACAATCGGTTGTTTATACCAGCAAACAACAAATAAACTGAATTTAAAGAGTTAGAGATAGAGAGATTGTACACAGTTGTTTATACTGGTTCACTCCAAACCAAAGCTACATCCAGTCTTCTCAGAAACCCTGAGGATATCCACTAAGCAATCACCACTTGATCACTTACACAACAACCAAGAGAATGACCTTGAACACCTCAAGAAACACACTCTCCTTGGCCAACACTAAGATTGTTGATCTTGAACACCTCAAGAACACACAGCCAATCTCAGCAAACACAGAAACGAAATTGTTCAACAGAATACAAGGATTACACTTGTTACAGAAGATAATCTGAAATCAATACAAGCAGAATCCTATTCCAGCACTTTGATCAATCATAAACTCTTAGCAATCTCAGCACTTTGAAAAACTCTCTTAGAAAAAACTTTGTCAAAGATTCTTAATTCTTAAATATGTTTTTCTGAATATATTCAAAGATATAGTTTGTTATCAAATATTAACAAACTCTTAAATTGCATTAAAAGATTGGTCAAAGCATTTACTGACTGGAGCGTAAGCAGTTAAATCATTTTAAGCTCAGTCAAAGAAAACAGTTTTTCTGTTATGGTCCCAAAACAAACAATCGGTTGTTTCCTCGAATCAATCAGTTGTTTTGGTACTTAACAGTTCAACCATTCAAAACAGTTTTCAAACTTTTTCTCAAAACACCTAAGTACAAACAATTGGTTGTTTCGACGAAACAATTGGTTGTTTTTACTTAGTTTGAAATCATTTTGTTTTCACAAAGATTGAGAATGCTAATGCTTTAGATTGAATCACAGGGTGGATTACAACATATAAACTACCCCAGAACAAAGCTTAAAACAGCACAGCAACATCAAGCACAGCAGAGACTTCAACATCCTTCAAAGGATTTGGATTCTTCAAAACTTGAACACCACTTGGTTCAACAATCTCCCCCTATTTGATGAAGACAAATCCCTGATGCTTGTGTTGTACCTGATTAAATCTGAAGCAGTTCCTACAATAGAACTTTGAGCAAAACATTGAACTTCTGATATTTTGTTAGCATACAGATTAACGGTTAAAGATCAAAACACCTAATATCAGAAACATATTACATAACCCAAACTGTTTTATCCACTGAAAACATAAACTTAAATCACAACATATATCTCCCCCTATTTGTCTTCACAAATAGACAAAGATAAAAGATAAAACAAGATATTGTTTTCATTACATCAGAATTAAAGCAGCAACAGCAGAAGGAAGGAAATAAAAACCAGAAAGATTAGCCAAAAAACAATCGATTGGTTATCGAAACAATCAGTTGTTTTTCCTTCATTCTTCTTCATCAGCAAACTGAAGATCAAATATTTGATTCTAAACAGCTTCAATCTGTTCATCCAGAGTCATAAACCTTGCATCCATGTTGTCAAACCTGGTGTCAATCCTTTAGATATCAAAACAGCATAGGGATAGTTATAATCACCTAACCTCATGGCTTTTTGCATGTGTTCTTTGATTATATGAATCCAATTGATCTTGATTTTCTTGGTGATGCAGAAGATATAAACCAGATCTTCTTCAGTTAGCACAAAATGATTACTCCCCCTTGGAGTTAGAATCCAAGTTATAATGAGAGCAAGCAATCTTTCATCAAGTTTCAAACCTCCAATCGAGCATGTACTAACTTGAGCATGATTATTCTTCAAGCAACTTTTGTAGAATTGGATTTTGTTAAAATCCTCCACCACACCAAGGTTTCCCATGTTGATTCTTAGACCAGAAAACTTAAGTCCAGCAACAGCAGTCCATACTTCATGAGTTATCTCCATTTCTACACCTTTCACATGAGAAACTAGATTGTTTCCCTCAAACTTCAAGTTTGTGTAGAACACCCTCACCAAATATGGATAAATGTTTCCCTTCATCTCCAGAAACTTTCTTAGAGATTGATTCTTGAGCAGCCTTCTCACATTATCAAGTTTTTGACTTTTCAGCCAATCAAAACATACAACCTTGGGGTTGTTTATCTTCTTGATACTTGTTTCATACCTATACTTCTCAATGAGATCATTATCTCCAAAAAAACCAGCCTTCTAGCCTTCCTCCAAACCTTACAGCCCTTGTTTTGACTCTTTTTGAGGTGGGAGGAGTTGATTCCATGACAGCAGAGACCAAAACAGAGGAGAACACTCTTCACAGATTTTTGCAAGAGATGTTGCAAGAGATGTTGCAATTGGTTGTTCTTGTGGAAGAATTCTGCACTGGATTTTATAGCAGTAAGAGAATCAATATGAATTTAATTTCATTAAAGGGTACCTGATTTTCAGAGAGAGAGGACTTGACTCTGCTCTGCACAGAAAAAAGTCAGAAAAAGCTGAAAATCACATGGTCTTCACATGTGATCTTTGACTAGTCATTAAGGCTCTTGAATTTCCAAGATTTTGGAATATTCTCCTTTATGACTGTTGTAACATCTCTCTGAACGTAATCAGCTTTCAATTATAGGTTCTTTGACCAAGATTCTCCCTTTGAATTGATCTGCAACGGATAGAAATTCAAAATAGCAATTAAAAGGATTTCTTCACAGAGCTGTCAGACCCAAAACAATCGGTTGTTTCGAAGAAACAATCGGTTGTTTTTCTGCAGCAGTTAAAACTGTTTTTGAATTTTAACCATGAGCAGAAGGAGTTCAAAGCAGATGACATTAATCATAACAAGATCGTTTTAACCATGAGAAAGAACTTTGAAACAGAAATTGAGAACAAATAAAGGAAAGTCTTATCCTTATGTTGATTCTTCAATGAGCCATGTGCTTTTTAATCAAGAATCTTCTTTTCACTGTTCATGTCTTTTGCATAGTATTGATTCAGCTTCAATGACTGTCTTTTTCTTCAACAGCTTGATCAGATGACTAAGTTCTTCTTTTTCTCTTTATTTTTCCTGCATAAGCAATTTCAAGTAGCAAGATTTGGTCCCCTTACAAATTTGGGTCCGTTTGACTTTTCTTTGCAGTTAGAAACATCACATTCCTTAGGAATCCATTTCATAAAACCTCTTGGAACAGAATATTTTCTAATTTTACATAACCTAACAGAGTGGCCTTTCTTCATGCAGTAAAAGCATGTAACAACCGGTTGTTTCGTCTTAACAATCAGTTGTTTTTCTGATTTTCTAAAAAAGCTTTTTGAAAACCTATCTTGCTTGTTCTGTGGATTAAAGCCTAAACCAGCCTTTCCAAAAATACAACTTTGAGATGCCAAGACATTCTCAAAGTTTGATTTCCCCTTTGAAAGCTTGTCCACAGTTTCAACAAGATAGTGAACCTTTTTCTCAAGATTTTCACAATTTGTGCAAATGAGAGTATCACACTTGCAAGAGGCATTTTTGAAATGATTTTCCAATTTTTCAAAATCACTTTTTGCTTTTTCCAGATCCTCTTCAAGTGATTTAACTTTCTTTTCAAGCCAACTGTTAAGATCTTTCAATCGGTTGTTTGAAAGAATCAATCTATTAGCTTCATCATGTGTTTCTTGAAAAGCTTCAAGCAATTCACTGTAATTTTGTTCATTTAAGGAAGCACATGAACTTACCTCACTTGAGCTGCAAGATTCATCATCATTTTCAGCTACCAAACATATGTTTGCTTTTTCATCTTCACTTGATGATGACACTTCATTTTCATCCCAAGCTGTGTAGGCTCTTTTTGTCTTGCCTTTCTTCTCCTTGTAACTAGTCTTTTTCTCTTTGCTCTTGTTGGGACAATCTGCCTTGATATGACCTTGCTCACCACAACCAAAACATGTATAGTTATTTGAATTGAATTCATTGGGTTTCTTGTTTCCATACCTATCCTTGTTGTTGTCTTTGTTGCGGTTTCTCTTTAGGAATTTGCTGAATTTTCTTGACAGCAAGCTAAGGTTTTCCTCATCACTATCATCACTTGAATCTTGCTTTCCCTTGTGTTTGGATGCTTTCAAGGCTATGCTCCTTGTGTGCTTGTCTTCACTCTCTTGAACATTGAGTCTGTTCATCTCTAGCTCATGTTCTCTAAGCTTTCCAAACAAAGAAGCAACACTTAATGATGTTAGATCTTTAGATTCGGAAATAGCAGTTACCTTTGGTTGCCATGCTCTATCAAGACATTTCAAGATCTTGATGTTCAGCTCTTCTTTATCAAAGGTCTTGTTTAGGCTCATAAGGTGATTGATGATGTGCGTAAACCTTTTATGCACCTCAGCAATTGTTTCTCCTTTAAGCATTCTAAACATCTCATACTCTTGGATGAGAGCATGCTTTCTAGCTCTTTTTACCTCATTTGTTCCTTCATGAGTGACTTCCAAAGTATCCCACATTTCTTTTGATGATTTGCATTGTGAGACCCTGAAAAACTCATCAGAATTTAAAGCAGAGGTTATAATATTTTTGGCAATGCAATCGAATTTGGCCTTTTTTCTTTCTGCATCAGTCCATTGAGACCATGGCTTCTCAATGACAGATCCATCCTTTTCAAACTTTGGGATAAAAGGGCCATTTTCAATTGCATCCCAAATTCCTTTGTCAAGAGATTCCATAAATATTTTCATTCTTACTTTCCAAAACTAGTAGTTCAAACCACAGAACAAAGGTGGTCTGTTAATTGAAGCACCTTCCCCAAAAGGTAGTCTATCAGCCATTTTAAAAGATTTTTAGGATCAACTTGAATCACTTTCAAGAACCAAGCTCTGATACCAATTGTTAGAAAAGATGGCTTTAAACTAGAGGGGGGTGAATTGTTTAAAAAGGGTTTTCGCAAACTTTTCAAAACTAGAATGAATTTATCTCAGGAACCAATTGATTCAGTAATTCAGTTAACTAAAACAGCAAGCAAAAGCTATAGAACCAGAAAAACAATCGGTTGTTTATACCAGCAAACAACAAATAAACTGAATTTAAAGAGTTAGAGATAGAGAGATTGTACACAGTTGTTTATACTGGTTCACTCCAAACCAGAGCTACATCCAGTCTTCTCAGAAACCCTGAGGATATCCACTAAGCAATCACCACTTGATCACTTACACAACAACCAAGAGAATGACCTTGAACACCTCAAGAAACACACTCTCCTTGTCCAGCACTAAGATTGCTGATCTTGAACACCTCAAGAACACACAGCCAATCTCAGCAAACACAGAAACGAAATTGTTCAACAGAGTACAAGGATAACACTTGTTACAGAAGATAATCTGAAATCAATACAAGCAGAATCCTATTCCAACACTTTGATCAATCACAAACTCTTAGCAATCTCAACACTTTGAAAAACTCTCTTAGAAAAAACTTTGTCAAAGATTCTTAATTCTTAAATCTGTTTTTCTGAATATATTCAAAGATGTAGTTTGTTATCAAACCTTAACAAACTCTTAAATTGCATTAAAAGATTGGTCAAAGCATTTAATAACTAGAGCGTAAGCAGTTAAATCATTTAAAGTTCAGTCAAAGAAAACAGTTTTTCTGTTATAGTCCCAAAACAAACAATCGGTTGTTTCCTCGAATCAATCGGTTGTTTTGGTACTTAACAGTTCAACCATTCAAAACAGTTTTCAAACTTTTTCTCAAAACACCTAAGTACAAACAATCAGTTGTTTCGACAAAACAATCGGTTGTTTTTACTTAGTTTGAAATCATTTTGTTTTCACAAAGATTGAGAATGCTAATGCTTTAGATTTAATCACAGGGTGGATTACAACATATAAACTACCCCAGAACAAAGCTTAAAACAGCACAGCAACATCAAGCACAACAGAGGCTTCAACATGCTTCAAAGGATTTGAATTCTTCAAAACTTGAACACCACTTGGTTCAACAATCTTTCCTTTATTCTGGTTTGTAAAGGTGTAAGTGTTAGTCACTCCTTGATAGGGTTTCTTGGAGTGCAAGGTGTGCTGAAATAGGGTTTTTCAGCATTGGTTGTATTTTTCTTGTAGTGTTCAAGAACTATTGTGTTTGTAAGTGATTGATACTGTTTTTAGTGGATTCCACCTTGGAGTAAGGTGAAACTGGATGTAGCTCTTTATGAGTGAACCAGTATAAAAGTTTGCCTGTACTTTTCTTCTCATCCCTGCACTCGTTTATGGTTTTTGCTTAATTCTGTCAAGAACGAAATCTGTTCATTTGAAATCAAATCTGTTAATTCTGGGTTTAATAAAAACTGTTCTTCCTGATTTGTTAAAGTTCTCTAATCACTAACACAGTATTTGTATATGAGGTGTTCATTGATTTAAGGACAAATAGTCTTATTCATTAAATCCTGACAAAGATTCATTTCCTTTGAAACCTTGTGTTGAATGAACTTGATTGTTTTCTTGGCATAATCTGTATTCTTCAAACTGGTAAAATTTAACCAATCTGATTCTATTATACCTCTCTGTTGATTGCAATTTTAATCTGAACAAGTTCAAATTGTGTTAGACTGTTCTGAAGAATCAATCTGTTTCGTTTAAAAAAAAACAATCTGTTCTTTTTCCTCTGATATACTGAAAACTGTTTGTATTTGCGAAAATTTTATATGTTCAATTCACCCCTCCCCTCTTGAACTTAGACACTAATAGACCCAACAGATTCATTATTCACTATTGCATTCAAGCACTTGAAATCACCCATATGAATATCTACTAGAGACATGCGGTTTTTTGATAAAAAAAAAAGTTTTAAGAATCAAATTACCTTTTTCATAAAAAATTGAGAATTTATTTTCAACTATGTGCATCACGTAACCCTTTTCGGCCAGCTGTCCCATACTCAACAGGTTACTTTTCATATCAGGTACATAGAAAACATCATAGATGTACCTGTGATCACCATTCTTCAATGTGATAAGAATTCGCTATTTTCCAATCACTGACCTGCCATCACCGAATTTCACTTTTGTGCGAAATAAGTCATCCAAATTTGTAAACGGCTCCTTCTGACCACACATATGATTCGTGCAACTTGTATCCAAATACCAAGTCTGATTGTTTGGAGTTTCATTTGATGTGGTTGCCATTAGTACTACATGATCCTCTTCATCTAGTTCGTGATTACTATCTTCTTAAGCACAATTGGCAGCATGATTATCACCTTTTGATCTGCACTCATTTGCATAATGGTCGCGTTTATGACAGTTATAGGAACTAATTAAAGGAAATAACAGAAGACTAAAGGTTGTAGAAACTGATTGAAGGTAATTGCACAAAATTGCAAAATTGTTGAACTCATTCATTCGTTTTGATTTACTTCAATAATATATAATAAAATTACAACTACTAAAAGTTATAAAATAGGAATGCTAACAACCCTGTAAACTGACCATTCAACATATGTTAAACTTTAAAGATGAAAAAAAATCTTATAACTACATATAACAATTAATCACAATCACAAAAACATAAAAAAAAATCATCAAAATGAACAAAAATATAAAAAAAAAAAAGTGAGACTAATTAGTAAACTTTGGTATTTAAGGGAGGGAAAAAGAAAAAAAAATGTAAGATGGAGAAATTTGGAAAGATGAAAACATGATTTGAAGAGGTTGGGAAGGTGAGAAAGTGAAAGGTAAGAGAAGAAAAAGAATGGGAGTGTGGTGATTTACTATTCTAATGTAGTGTGAATCCCGGAGAGAGAAAAAAAAATAGAATACTTTAATTGATGTGTGAATTAAAGAAATTAAAGAAATGAGTTAATCGTAAACAATATTTTAGAGTTTAAAACTAAATGGTAAGTTGAGATAAAAATGTAGTATATTATATTATTCCAAAACTTGAATTGTTTTTTATCAAAAAAAAAACTAAACATTAACTTATTCAAGAGAATCTTTCTTACTATAACTCGAAGCAAGTAGAGATTAGTCATCTTGCAGACAAATTATAATTTCTATTTTAAAAAAAAATCAATATTTGTAAGATAATTATAAATGCATGTCTCTGTATGCATCAGTCTGCATGTCTTCATACATGTTCTGGAACTTAATATATACTTTTCCTATCTTTGTATTATATACTAATATTAAATGTAATTTTCTCTCTCTTCATAATAGCTTCTAATTTATAATATAATATAGCTTCTAATATATAATATAATATCTAGAGCTATTTTCCTCTCATGACCACTTCTCTTCTTCTTCATCTGATCTTTCTCAACCCACTTCTCCAATGGTTGCACTAACACCTTTGCAAATGGATCTTCAAAAATAAATATAATGCTGAAAACTTTTTTCAAAGGCCCAAGTCACGTCTTGACGCAAAAGACTTCAGCCAAACTACAAGATGCGACTACAATGAAACCTTCACCCATGTTGTAAAGTCTTCCACAATGGTCTCTGTTGCATGGCCAATACACCAAATCAACGTCAACAATGCTTTTCTGAATGACGAGTTTCAAGAAGATGTATATATGCAACAACCTCCATGTTTCGAGTCTTCATCTCCCCACCTTGTTTGCAAACTTCAGAACGGTATATATGGCTTGAAGCAGACATTGTGATCGTGGTTTCAAAAACTAAGTTCTACTATAGAAACTTTTGGTTTTTGTTCCACAAAGAATGATATAACTCTCTATTTGTTAAGTTTCACAATTCTTATACTTATTTCATTTTAATTTATGTCAATGACATCATAAGTACAGGGTCTTCTACACATGAGATTCAACACAAAAACTGGGCTCCTTCATTGCTCTAAAGAACTTGGGGGCATCTTCATTACTTTCTTGGCATTGAAGTCAAGCATCTCAATGGTGGAAATCTTCTTTTGTATTAAACAAAATGCATCATTGATCTTCTACGACGCACAGAAATGCAGGAAGCCAACCATGTTCCAACTCCCATGCATTCCACTTTTCGCCTCCAAAAGAGGCTTCACCTGTTGTTCAAGACTCCACTTTATATCACTTTGTAGTCTATACACTCCAATACATTCTCATTACACACCCTGAGCTCTCATATGTCGTTAACAAAGTTTGTCAATTCATGAAAAATCCACATGAACACCACTGGAAAATAGTTAAACGTATCTTATGGTATCTTGCTAGAACAAGAACACATGGTTTACTCATAAAACGCAACATCTCCATGGATATTCTTGTCTTCAGCGATGCAGACTAGGGCAGCGAAATTGATGACAAAAAATTGACCACTCACTATTGTGTTTACCTTGGACCCAACATCATAGCTTGGTCTTCACATAAACAAAAGGTAGTTTTGAGGAGGAGCATTAAAGTTGAGTACCAAAACATAATTGTTGTTCTAACTAAGGTTATTTGGCACCAATCACTTCTTCATAAACTACACATCTCCATTGGACAACCTCAACTCTTTTCTGATAACTTGGGAGTTGTTTACTCGATGCAAATCCAATAATATATTTTCTTAAAAAACGCTTTGAATCTTCCAACTAGATTTCAAGTGGTAGATGTGATGCGGACATCCAAGCCCAAGGGCCACGCACAACAAGATTGGAATATTAAAATAAAATAATATTATTATTTTATTTGGAGTTAGGATTTGAACTCAGGACCAAAACCTAACCACTGGGACAAATGATCATTCTTGAAATATAAGGATTGTAGTATCGTCTTATTTTCTTACAAACAAGAAAAGACCTGATACACTGTTGAAACTCAAATTACAGGGACGAATATTTTGATAATTTTATAGAGTGTTTCTCTGCTAGGGTTTTTCCCTATATCTTGCGATCTTATCAAGAATCCACCAATTCTTGTGGCGATCATCCTTAGGCTTATCAAACTTTGTTTGTGGCGCCTTCTTTTATCCAGGTTTTTATTGTTACTGTTTTGAATTTATTCTGTTCCGTAACCCTAAATTCTCAATTTTATTGTCATGTCTATTTGGATTCATATCAGTTGGTATTCAGAGCAAAGGTTTGAGTCATAATATAATTGTGCATCCTGAATTTTTTTTTCCCCTCATTACTGTTCACGGTACTGTTCATTTTATTTTATTTTTAAAAAAGCAGAAACAGAAAAAAAATAGAAAAAGATAAAAGAAAAGAAGAGAAATAAAAAGGAAGAAGAAGAGGAAAACAGAAATAGAAAAAAAAAGGAACAAGAGGAAAACAGAAAAAAAAAATAGTTCTTATTCAGTGCATACTTGGTGTTTGATAAAAGTTCTAAAAGTGTCCTGTCTACATATTTTATTTTCTCTATATATTGTTTTTGCTTGCTGTTTTTTTTAATTGTCTTGCTTGTTTGTTGATAGTGAAATTGTTCTTCACTATTTTGTTCTTTACTATTAATTTTAATTGATTCTGATTGCTACTTTTGAAAGTGATTATGGATTATTGATTGCTTGATTCTTGTAAGAACCTTAACTAGAGAAAGAGTGGTAAAAGGCAGTGTGATCATTAGAAAAAAGCCTTATTGTGTGAAACACGAGTGTTGAGTGTAAACACATGAGAAAGTGGTGTGAGGCCCAAACTTATTGTTATTTGTAATCTGTAGTGGTGTTGAGCATGGCAGGGGAACCGTCAGATAGTGGACTGTCTCAACTACAGATGCAAGCCTTAACACAACACTTGGAAAGGATAATGAAACAACAAAATGATGGACTCCATGAGAGGTTGGATCAAATGGAGCAAGCACAACAAGTAAATCCAGAAAATAGAGGAGGAGATGGGAGGAGGAGAAGAGAAAATGATGGAGAACAAAGAACTCTGAGAATTGATGGAATAAAATTAAATATTCCCACATTCAATGGGAAAAGTGATCCTGATGCTTACTTGGAGTGGGAAATTAAAGTGGAGCATGTGTTTGCTTGCAATGAGTACAATGAGGAGCAGAAGATGAAGTTGGCAACAGCTGAATTTTCAGCTTATGCTTTAACTTGGTGGAATAAATACCAAAGGGAGAGAATTAGATATGAGGAACCCATGGTGAAGACTTGGGCAGAAATGAAAAGGATTATGAGGAAGAGATATATTCCAGCAAGCTACAATAGGGATTTGCAACTCAAACTTCAAAGAATGACTCAAGGGAATAGAAGTGTGGAGGAGTATTTTAAAGAGATGGAGGTGACCATGATTAGAGCTGGAAAGAATGAAGAAAATGAAGCAATCATGGCAAGAGTTTTGAATGGATTGAATCATGATATTAGGGATGTTGTGGAGCTGCAAGAGTATGTTGACATGAAAGAGTTGTTGCACAAGGCTAACCAAGTAGAACAACAACTCAAGAGGAAGGGAATCATGAGGAGTTCTAACAATAATAAAAATTTCAATTGGAAGGATAAGGCGATGAAGGATAAAGGAGTTCCCTCAAGTTCAGTCACATCTTCAAGTGGGAAGTCACCTCATAGATATAGTAACTCACCACCTAAAAGGAAAACAAGTGAGGTAAAATGTTTCACATGCTTGGGAAGAGGACATTATGCTTCAGAATGTCCAACAACAAAAAATATGATCAGTTTATCAAAGACACAAATAGTCAGTGAACCTTCAAGTGAAGAAGCGAAGGAAGAGGTAGAAGTGGAGTTGGATACATTGGAGGGTGATTTGTTGATGATTCGAAGGCTTATGGGAAGCAAAATGCAAGCTTTGGACCAAACCCAAAGGGAAAATATTTTCCATACTAGATGTTCCATTCAAGGGAAAATGTGTTCACTCATAGTTGATGGAGGAAGTTGCACCAATGTAGCTAGCTCAAGACTAGTTACCAAATTGAATTTGGAGACAAAACCGCACCCAAGGCCATACAAGCTTCAATGGCTTAGTGAAGATGGAAAGATGACAGTGAGTAAGCAAGTGGAGGTGAACCTATCCATAGGACAATATAATGACAATGTTTTGTGTGATGTGGTTCCAATGGAGGCAACTCACATTTTGTTAGGGAGACCGTGGCAATTTGACACCAAGGCTATTCATGATGGTTTCACCAATAAAATCTCTTTCATGCAGAATAATAAGAAGATCATTCTCAAACCCTTATCTCCTAGAGAGGTGTGTGAGGATCAAATCAAATTGAGAGAAAAGAGAGTCCAAGAGAAAAGAGAGATGAGTGAAACACCAAAACAGAGCAAGAGTGAAACACCTAAAAAGAGAGAAACACATGAGAGAAAAATGAGTGGATTACTGAAAGTGAATGAAGTGAAGAAGTTGCTACTTTGTAGCAAACCTCTTTATTTACCTTATTGCAAAAACAACACTTTGGTTGTTGACCATTCTAACCAAATTATTTTTCTTCCTAGTGTTGATTCTGTTTTGCAGGAAATCCAAACTCAAGTTGAAGAATTGATGAACAAAGGATGGGTACAAGAGACCATGAGCCCATGTGTTGTTCCAGTAATTTTGGTGCCTAAATATGATGGTTATTGGAGGATGTGCACAGATTGTAGAGCACTCAATAACATTACCATTAAGTATAAACACCATATTCCCAGGTTAGATGATTTAATGGATGAATTGTATGGTGGTTGTATATTTTCAAAAATTGACTTAAGAAGTGGTTGCCATCAAATTAGGATTAGGAATGGGAATGAATGGAAAATTGTCTTTACAACAAAATATGGATTGTATGACTGGCGTGTGTTGCTATTTGGGCTAACAAATGCCTCAAGCACTTTTATGAGATTAATGAACTATGTTTTGAGAGAAGTTTTGGGCAAATTTGTTGTGGTGTATTTTGATGACATCTTGATCTATAGCACTAGTTTTGAATTACATGAGGAACATTTGTGTGTTGTTTTGAATGTTCTTAGAAAAGAAAAGTTGTATGTTAATCTTGATAAATGCAGATTTTGTACTGAACAAATTGCGTTCTTGGATTTTGTGGTAAGTGCCAAAGGAGTTCAGGTAGATTATGAAAAAGTGAAGGCTATCCAAGAATTATGTTTACATCATGTTGAATTTGCTTACAATATGGTTGTTGACAGCACATCGAATTGTGATCCATTTGAAATTTTGTATGGATTAAATTCTTTAACTCCAATATATTTGTTAACTATGCCTAACATTTCTGTTTTAAAGCATAAAGATACACAGGCAAAGGTTGACTATGTGAGAAAGCAACATAAAAAGGTTGAAGCACAAGTTGAAGGAAAAGGTGAATGTTCTTCTAAACAAGTTAACAAAGGAAGAAAGAAAGTAATATTTGATCCTGGAGATGGGGTCTGGGTACACATGAGGAAAGAAATGTTAACTAGACAAAGAAAATCCAAGCTCCAATCTAGACGGGATGGACCTTTTCAAGTGTTTGAAATTATTAATGACAATGCCTACAAGATTGATCTTTCAAGTAAGTACAATATGAGTAGCACTTTTAATGTGTCTGACATCCTCCAAGGTCTTTCTCAAGACGGAGGGAATGATGCGGACATCCAAGCCCAAGGGCCACGCACAACAAGATTGGAATATTAAAATAAAATAATATTATTATTTTATTTGGAGTTAGGATTTGAACTCAGGACCAGGTACAGAGTATCAACCAAACCACTAGGACAAATGATCATTCTTTAAATATAAGGATTGTAGTATCGTCTTATTTTCTTACAAACAAGAAAAGACCTTTGTAATTTATACACTGTTGAAACTCAAATTACAGGGACGAATATTTTGATAATTTTAGAGAGTGTTTCTCTGGTAGGGTTTTTCCCTGTATCTTGCGATCTTATCAAGAATCCACCAATTCTTGTGGCGATCATCCTTAGGCTTATCAAACTTTGTTTGTGGCGCCTTCTTTTATCCAGGTTTTTTATTGTTACTGTTTTGAATTTATTCCGTTCTGTAACCCTAAATTCTCAATTTTATTGTCATGTCTATTTGGATTCATATCAAGATGTTTTAACAAAACTAACGTTTGGATATTCTTTCAGTAATTTTCGTTGGTAAACTTATGATTATTGATAAACTCTAGCTTTAAGGAAGGGATATTAGACCGTTACAAATACATGCCTCTTCATGAATGGGTTTGCATTTCTTCATACATGCTTTGTAACTCTATATACTTTTCATATCCTTTATATCATATACATATCCAATATAACGTTTTCTCTTCATAATAGCTTTTAACAATATATGTTCAATAATATTTAAAGAAGTGGGTAAATAGTTTTTTTTTCCAAGTTTTATATTTTAATATTTTTTTTATCATTCCATCCACACCATTATTAAATGTTGTTTTGATGGACTCAAATGCTTACTTTAGATACACTTCACACATTGACATTATCTTATACTAGCGGGAACACATGCGCTCTCGCACCTGTTGTGTATCTGCATTTTTTATTTTTGTTTTTAATGTATATCTGTACTTTTTTTTATTATGTATCCAATATTTTAATTCTACCATTATTGTTTATTTTTGTTATTAATGTTATTATTATTATTATTATTATTATTATTATTATTATTATGTATCCACATTTTTTATTTCTACGAATTTGTCTATTCATCAAATCCAGAATAGTTTGATTTTTCAATATGTATGGTCTTGGACCATAAATAATGATATTTATTTAGAGTTTGGGTACTTGATGGATTCACTTACTTCTATTATGTTAATATTAATTACTACGGTTGGCATTCTCGTTCTTATTTATAATGATGACTAACTATATGTCTCATGATCAAGGATATTTGAGATTTTTTGCTTATATGAATATTTTTATTTTTATTATTATCATATATGAATTTTTATTTATTAAAATAAACTATAAATTCATACTCAAACATTATAATTCATCATAAATTTATGTGCTTCTATATTTTTTAAATATCAAATTGTATATCTGCATTTTTTAGTTTTATCATTATCATATGTGTATTTGTATTTATTAAAATGAACTATAAATTCATATGGTAATATTTTAATTCATCGTAAACTTATGTGTATTTGTATTTTTTAAATATTAACATGTATATTCGCATTTTTTTATTTTTATCATTATTGTATATCCGTATTTTTTTTATTTTTTATCACTACCTCATGCGTATTTCTGTTTATTAAAAAGAACTATAATACATAATATACAATTTACTTTTATCATTTTTTAATTATATTCCGAATTTATTTTTTTAAATGTATTTTTTAATGAAATGATTACCTAATAGTATAAATGCAACATTATATTGTGAGTGATTTAGTTTGGTTAATTAACAGTATAATTTATTATTATTAAAAGAGTAGAGAAAGATAAAGGGGATTAAGAAGTGGTTTTGAGGATTCACAATACAAACCAATCACCAAATATTTAGGCTTCATATCCAGGTTTTCAATAACCAATTCAACAACTATATCACTCTTATTTTACTCCACCTTCCCCATCAAGCTTCAAAACAAAATGTTCAGCTTTCAATAAAAAAAATTATATATTTTTTAAATAAAAACATCCATATGATATGATTCCATTTATACCTATTTGAATATTTTTTAAACTTTTTATATATGCAACAACAATTTTACTCTCCCTTAATGAAGTTGTTCAAACAAATCTAAATTAGTGTGGTTTTTTTACACATGTACAATTATATATTTATATATATATATATATATAAAAGATCTTCCTTGAAACTTTTTAAAATGAATTTTTCTTTTTAAATTTTGAAATTGTTAAGAAGTATTAATCTATTAAAATATTCTTAATACATATTTTTAATGATTTTTTAATTTTATATCTATTTTTTACTTTTATATTGTGATATCGTAAAAAAAATAAACAAACATGATTATCTTAATATTAGATAAATTACTTCATTGAATTTTACAAGTGAAAAAAATCATTTTAATTTAAATATTTTATTACATTATTTATCTTAATTAGTATTTCAAACTTAAAAAAAACTTAGGTCTTAATTAATAATTTTTTAGTGATTATAGTAATATTTAACTTTTAAAATCAAATATATAGACCATAATATATATACTTATTTTGTTTTAACATATATTGTGACAATTGTCATAAAAATATTTTTTTTTAAATTCATATTGATTGAAAATTTTAAAACTCATTAAATTTAGTAAAATCATATTTATTCTGGTTTACACAATAATTTTAAAAGACCTCCCATTAAATTATGTTAAATAACGTAAAAAACAATGAGATTTTCATAAAGAAAATTATAAACCAAAATAAGATAATACATAAAATAAAAAACGGAAACATTTTACATGCTAAGTTTACCGTTCAAATTTGAATTGGAGTAATGATGAAAAACATTATTTCGTGGTTGCGGAGGTGGAATTAGAGTATGAGAAGTTATCACTTTTCATTTTTTTTTTATAATTTAATATAAAGCAAAATAAAAAAAGTTAAAAATGCTTGAATTATAATGCAGTGCAATATTGAGAAAATAAAGGTTCTATGTTATCAAATTACAAAGAGGTCACTAAGAGAGAGAAAATTCAATGAGAGAGGAGAAAATCCACATAGAAGACTCAAAAAAAAAAAAAAAAAAAAAAAAAAAAACAAAGAATGATTATATGAAAAAGAAAACCACAACAGATATTAGTTCTAAAAACAAATAAGAAATACCAAATGATCATAAAAACAACAATTAATATGTATTTAACTTTAATGCTTTATAATTAAGATATAAAAATAATTGAGGTATATGTATTAGATTTGTTGCACTTTTATATACCCATTGAAACATAATTGTTTCGCAACCAACTTTCTCTCAAAATTCAATTTCAACCGTATCCTTCTCTCCCAAAATTACTAAATGAATATAGTGTACATCCACATACTGCAATATATATGCATATAATTCAAACTCATGGCTGATAATGAATTGTCCAATGAAAAAGAAAATGAAGAAAAACGAAATGGGGACAACGAAAGAACCTTTGCAAAAGTAGGTTGTTAAAATCGGATGCCATTGATTTGTACTTCATAGTGGTAGTTGAAAAAGAAAAGTGGGAAAAATATCTTATAGACATGAAGAAAGAAACCGTAGATGATGTTAAACTAATGATCAAAAAATGAACTTGATCTTGTTATGCTACTCAGGAAGGTCTTCAACAAATTCTTCTTTCGAAGAACTTACATCAATATCTTTTTCAGACTTGAGTATAGGCTAGACCTCTCATTATTTCTTTTAACAAAGATTTTGTTACTTTATAGGACCGGAGTTCGGGACGGATGATTGACACCGGATGTGAGTCTCATGGACTTTATCAACTACATATTTCTGCACATGTTGGCGCAATTATAGATTCTCCATCTCTCATTCATGCTCGGTTGGGTCATCCTAGTCTTGCCAAGATGCAGCAGCTTGTTCCAAGTTTGTCTAATGTGTCTACTTTATCGTGTGAGTCGTATCAATTAGGAAAGCACATTCGTAGTTCTTTTCCTAGTAGTGTCTCACAATGTGCTTCATCTCCTTTTGCCTTAGTTCACTCTGACATTTGGGGACCAAGTCGTATTAAGTCTAATTTAGTTTTTCAGTATTTTGTTACTTTTATTGATGATTATTCAAGATGTACTTGGGTATTTTTAATGAAAAACCGTTATGAGTTGTTTTCTATATTTCAAATATTTTACAATGAAATTAAAAATCAATTTGGAATTTCCAACCGGATTTTGCGCAGTGATAATGGACGTGAGTATCTTTCTCATTCTTTTAAAAAATTTATGGCTTCTCATGGTATTCTTCATCAAACTTCATGTGCTTATACACTTCAACAAAATGGGGTAGCTGAGCACAAGAATATACATATTGTTGAAACAATTCGTACTATTTTAATCCATGGTGATGTTCCTCAGCGTTTTTGGGGTGATGTTGTTCTTAGTGCATGTTATCTCATTAATCGCATGCCATCTTCAGTTTTAGATAACAAAATTCCTCATTCTATTTTATTTTCACATGACACTCTTCACTCTTTACCTCCCAAAGTTTTTGAGTCCACATGTTTTGTTCATAATTTTAGTCCTGGTCTTGATAAATTATCTCCCAAGTCACACAAATGTGTCTTTTTAGGATTCACTAGATCATAAAAAGGATATAAATGTTTCTCACCTTCTTTAAACCGTTATTTTATTTCAGCAGATGTCACCTTCATTGAATCTCCCCTTTACTTTAAGTCTTGTCCTTCTCCTTCAATTTCTTCATCTAATCAAGTTAATATTCCTCTTGTTGTGCCTAGTGCACCTAACAATTCACCACTGCCACCAACTCTTCAGGTGTAGAGTTGTCGTCAAATGTCTCATCGTCCATCAGCAGACTCTATTCTGGTGCCAACACCTCATCCCCCTCCAACTCCTACAGTTGAACCTCTGACAATTAAACCTGATCTTCCTATTGTTATCCGTAAAGGTATACGTTCTACCCGTAACCCCTCTCCACATTATACTGCTTTCAGTTACCATAGACTATCTCAACCCTTTTATACTTGCCTTTTGTCTATTTCTTCTGTATCCATTCCAATATTTGCAGGTGATGCCTTAGCTCATCCTGGTAGGCGTTAGGTCATGCTTGATGAAATGAATGCGCTTTAGAATAATGGAACTTGGGAACTTGTTCCTTTACCATCTAGGAAATCTATTATTGGTTGCTAAGGGTTATATCCAAATTTTTGGTTTAGACTATGGTGATACTTTTTCTCCAGTGGCAAAGATGGCCTTTTTTCGCTTATTCATAGCTATGACTGCTCTTCAACAATGGCTTCTTTTTCAACTGGATGTCAAAAATGATTTTCTTAATGGGGATTTGCAGGAAGAAATTTATATGGAGCAACCTCCCGATTTTGTTGCTCAAGGGGAGTCTTTTAGATTGGTATGTCATCTTTGCAAATCCTTATATGGCCTCAAGCAGTCTCCTAGGGCTTGGTTTGGAAAATTTAGCAATGTTGTTCAACAATTTGGTATGACTCGCAATGAAGCAGATCATTCAGTTTTTTATCGTCACTCGAGTGCTGGGTGTATCTATCTTGTAGTATATGTTAATGACATTGTTCTTACAGGCAGTGATCACCATGGCATCTCACAAGTAAAACAACACCTTTGTCAACACTTTCAAACCAAAGATCTTGGCAAACTCAGATATTTCTAGGGGATTGAGGTAGCACAATCCAATATTGGTATTGTTATCTCTCAAAGAAAATACACATTAGATATTTTGGAGGAAATTGGGTTGATGAATTCGAAATCTATTGATACTCCCATGGATCCCAATGTCAAGCTTCTACCCAATCAGGGGGAGCCTCTTTCAGATCCTGAGAAGTACAGGAGATGAGTTGGAAAATTGAACTATCTCATTGTTACTCGTCCTGATATTTCCTTTGCAGTCAGTGGGGTGAGTCAATTTCTTAATTCTCCATGTGAAGATCATTGGAATGTAGTCATTCATATAGTGAAGTACATTCAAGGCTCTCCTGGAAAAAGTTTGTTATATAGTCATAATAACCATACTAAAGTCGTTTGTTATTCAGATGCTGATTGGGCAGGATCTCCATCTAATAGAAGATCAACTTCTGGTTATTGCGTCTCCATTGGTGATAACTTGATCTCTTGGAAGAGCAAGAAACAAAGTGTTGTGGCAAGATCTAGTGCAGAAACAAAATATAGAGTTATGGCCTCGGCTGCTTGTGAGCTTATTTGGCTTAAACAGTTACTTAAAGAATTGCAATTTGGAGAGGTCACTCAAATGACACTTATATGTGATAATCAGGCTGCTCTTCATATTAGCTCAAATCCAGTTTTTCATGAAGGACCAAACATATTGAGAATGATTGTCATTTCATTCGAGAAAAGATTATATCAGGAGATATCAAGAGTGAGTTTGTTAATTCAAATAATCAATTACCAGATATATTTACTAAACCCTTACAAGGGCCTAGGATTAATTACATTTGTAACAAGATGGGTACATATGATCTATATGCATCAGCTTGAGGGGGAGTGTTAGATATTATTAGATATCGTTAGATATTATTTGATATTATGAGATATTATAGATATTTCATATTTATGTAATGGGCTTAGCCCAAATGTTTCTTTTCCTATATAAACATAACCCTATGTGTTCAATATACACAAGATATTTACGATTTTTTGACCATGATGGGGTTATTTTTTTTGGTTTTTACCAAAATGGGGCCCGTTTAAAAAAATTACAAATTTAGGCAAGTCGTGCCAATTCGGCACGACTTCATATGAAGAAATCGTTCCAATTAGGCACGACTTCTGCTATGTCATACAGAAGTCGTGCCAACTTGGTACGACTTCTGCCCTGTCATACTGAAATCGTGCCAACTTGGCACGACTTCTGCCCCGTCATATTGAAGTTGTGCCAACTTGGCACGACTTCTGCCTTGTCATATATATATATATATATATATATATATATATATATATATTTTATTTTTATTGTTTATATATTGGATAGTAAGTTATGTAATGTTAAAAATTAATTTGATACATAATTTTCTAAGAGTGTTAGTTTTAAGGAACAAAAAATTGGATAATCGTGTATGGATCATGTTTGACAGTAATGTAATACAATAACTTGATTATTTGATTAATTAAAAAATGAAGAAAATTGTTATTGAATTTGGAAATAAATAGATAAATGAAAAATTATTATATTTGGAAAATAAATACAGAATTATTGTTGTGAATTTGCAAAATAAATAGTTTGAGAAGTAATGATTTTACAGAACACGTAATGATGAGAATAAATTAATTTTTAACATTACATAACTTACTACCCAATATATAAACAATAAAATAAAAAATTATGACGTGGCAGAAGTCGTGCCAAGTTGGCACGACTTCAATATGACAGGGCAGAAGTCGTACCAAGTTGACACGACTTTAGTATGACATGGCAAAAGTCGTGCCTAAATTTGTAATTTTTTTAAACGAACCCCATTTTGATAAAAAAAAAAAAAAAACCCATCATGGTCAAAAAACGGATATTTACCCTATTCTTTTTTACCTTTAATAGTTTTCATGTGTTATTAGTTGTGAATTATTGTTAATTATAGAAATGATGTAGTATATGTTGAACATAAAAAGGAAAATAAATTAGAGATGATCATTCATTTAATATTTTCTTTAATGGTACATTAAATAGTTTGTACGAAATAAAACATAATTAATGATGAGAAGTGAACGCTTTCCAGAAATGTTGGGACACATTCTTATTACTTTTTATTTTTATTTTGTAAAAACTCATTTATTTCTTTAATAGTTACATTTCTAACTATTTTAAACTTTAAAAATATATTTTTTTACAATCAATACATTTATTTTTTTAATGCATCCAAAATTAAAATTATCAATTATTTTTAATTTATTAATTTCTTTTTACTTTTAAAACGATACTAGATATGAAAATAAAACCAAAAGAGTGTTAGTTAGAAAAACAAAAGTAAAAATAATGTTATCTAAAAAAAATCTCATATTTAATAATTGGTCAAAAATATAACGAAATTACTGAAATATTTATAATAAAATAAATATTAATACGAGGATAATATTTAAAAGTAATTTATATAAAAAAAAAGTTAAGAGAAGAATTTCTTTATATATAATATAATTATAGATTAACTCCTTTCACCATTATCACTACTATATTCCTTTTACTATTTGTATTTTAAGATTATTTCACATAAATTAGAAACATAAATCATTTTTCTTGATTTTAGTAATGCAATTGTGTAATTTACCGTAAATGAATGCGCTATGAATAAATCAATCACGAGCCTTTAGAAATCTGCTTCACCTTTAGTTTTTTGTATAACAATTGGTAGCATTTGCATGAATGTTGCCATGCAAATGCTTAAGTGCTTCTTTAACATCACAACTTTATTAATTGCAGCAATTAAACCTTGCCCAGTAGTAGAAGGTTTTTATGAACCTATTGAAAATAAATACTTCAACTCTGGCTCACCACAGAAAGAAATAATTTTCTAACGTTGAGCCATAAAATCGGATTCCTTTTCTAGATAACTTAGCATGCTTAGGGATAAGTAAAATGTCAGATGCTCGTGACTTCAATTCACCAACTTCAATATTAATACAGAAACCAAAATTAAAGTAAAAAAAGAGTTAAAAGTATTACCGTGAATGAGTCTATGGATGGTTTTGTTACTGCTTGTTCTGACACAGTTATATATATTGCTGATTTAACATGTGAAATGGATGCAGGTGAGTGGGGACCACTGTGAAGCATGTGATGACGATGCTCCTTTATTTGTTCCACCGGATGACAACTCACTCCATCTTTCTTTGCTTTCGCTACCAAACAAAACTTAACCCACGCCCTGCCCTCCAAGTAATTCTTAAAATAATTACACTTTTTAGACGTTTAAGAACTCTTTAATATTTTTACCTTACAAATCATTTAGGAGAGAAAACATTATTTAAAATCAATCAATAATATATATATATATATACACACTTAGTCATATTTATAATCAGTCTCTACAATGATTTCACCCAAAAAAAAAGATAATTGGATAAAAACATAAAAGTTATAATAAATTTTACTTTTAATTAGTTAACCAAAGTTAAAATGTAATATAATATGAAAACAAAACCGTGAACTTTTTGCTTTGTGAAAGAGAAAAAATACGTACAACTCCACTTTTACTTGTCGAACAGTTCTTTCCACTGCAAAAAAAAAAAGCCAAACATAAGTAAAATTAAAACTACAAAAGGAGAAGGACGAGGAGAAAGTAGAAAAGTGAAAGATTGTTTAGTTTGGTTGTAGTTTGTGTTTCTCTATTATTGTCCTGTGTTGTAAATCTGTTTTCTAATTAACAAGCAAAAACAAACACAAGGAGATCTATAGTGTAGAGGTTCACACTCCATTATAAGCAGAAGCAGCACCTTACCCCCTCTCTCTGTCCCGGTCTTCCATCTGAGGTCCGTATAGGCAAAATGAGACCATGCAAGTGTAATCTTCTCTCTTTCCTCACTCTTCTTGTCACATTCCTTTTTGCTTTCGTCCACTGTGAAGACCCTTATCGGTACCTTACTTGGAAGGTCACCTATGGTGACATCTACCCTCTTGGTGTTAAGCAACAGGTACTTTCTAACTGCCATGCTCTTCTGAGAAAGAAAATTTTCCTAGCTTTATGCTCAGCACTTTTTGGGTTAGCGTTTGTTGAAGATGTTTGGGTTCAATGTGGTTCTTGGTTCCAATTTTGCAGGGGATCTTGATTAATGGCCAGTTTCCGGGGCCCCAAATAGACGCTGTTACAAATGACAACTTGATTATCAATGTCTATAACTACCTCAGAGAGCCATTCCTCATTTCTTGGTACATTCTTGCATCTTAGTCCTATCCGCATTATTCTGCTTTTGTTCCTGAAGTTCTGTCCTGAAAGCATGCCTTTTATAAAAGTTGTATAATTTCAGTCCAGATTTAAAATAAGAACTATTAGAAGTTCCTACCTTTTTTATCCACCAAATTACGTTTTTCGTTCCTTAACTTTTCTGATAGATCGGGTGAACTTATTCGGTTATTGCTTCCCCGGAAAAAGAAATTCAGAGCCCACATAATTTGGTATATTTGATTTATCAAGTTAGTGTGGTAATTAAACGAAATCTATTAATTTGCCTCAGTACTTGAAAAAGAGGGGAAATCTTGCAATATACGGGGAGCATGCAAACTTGTAAACTTTTTTTGTCTTTGTCAATGCTATCCTTTTGGCCTCTTTTCTGTAAACGCCACTTTCAAACAAACAGCTAATTGGAGGTTAGATTCCCTTTTTAATGATGCTTTATGGTGTCCTATATTACTGAACGCGTGAATTATGGCTTCATGAGTGGCTGCACTTGCATAAAAGAATTCATCATTACAATATTCTATTTGAGCATCTTGCAATTGACTGACTATAAATATCCTTGTTATTAAAATAGTATATTTGAGCAGTTGGCAACTTAGGATGGTCACCTAGCACATTCTAGATGTCTTAACTACAACTCTGTCATATATTGGCGTGGTTGAGTCTTTATAAGACTCCATAAAGAGTGCCCATCAAACTTAATAAAGTAAGTCACAACCGTGGGTTGCTAAACTAGACATCTCCAGGACCATGCTACATGAGATGGTAAAAGGTCAACACTATTTTTTAGTGTCCCTAATTTGAATATGATCCCACACACTAATCTTTTATTTGATTTGAAAAAAATGGATCATAAACCTTCTTTTATTACTTGACCGGTCTCCACATCTTACCTTATAACTTATAAAACTGGTTTATAAAATGAGTTTGCATATAAATGTGTGATTTCCAAAATTAAGAGCTCGATAATTAAATTATTAGTAACATTATAATGCACGAACTTTTTCAAGGTTCAACTCAAGATGGAATTAAATTCCTACGTTTAGGGATATTAAATCATATTTCATGAACAAATGTATATGCTAACTTTTCAGAACTGATGTTATTTCCTAGGTTGTTTTCCAACGTCCAATCAATACCAATGGTTATTAAAAACACAGAAATGATGGAGTGTATTTATTTAGCAGGTAGAAACAATTGTCGTTTGTCAGAATTTGATGATCTTAAAATGTTTTTTGCAGGAATGGCTTACAACACAGGAGAAACTCTTGGCAGGATGGAGTGGCGGGCACAAACTGCCCAATTCCACCTGGGAGGAACCTCACATATGCTATTCAGGTAAAAGACCAGATTGGTAGTTATTTCTACTTCCCATCTCTTGGAATGCACAAAGCTGCTGGAGCATTTGGTGGCATCAGAATTTGGAGCCGCCCTCTCATTCCTGTCCCTTTTCCTCCTCCTGCTGGGGACTTTACCATACTTGCTGGAGATTGGTTCAAGCTAGACCACCGAGTAAACCCCTTGCATTCATTTCTATTTATCCTCTCTTCAAATCCTCCGCTCATCATTCCATGTATACTTACTCTTTGTTATTGTAGAGACTGAGACGAGTACTGGAGAATGGTCATAATCTCCCCTTCCCTGATGGCCTTCTTATCAACGGACGCGGTTGGAATGGAAACACATTCACTGTTGATCAAGGTGGGTAGCCAAATAACTTGTGATTCTCCATTTAAGGCTTTGCTGAACTTTCTTGCGTTCTGCTACCATTATTAATTTTCAAATGCACTCCTTTAATTACATTCAATGCCTTATCTGCAGGTAAGACGTATAGATTCAGGATATCTAATGTGGGGCTCACAACATCAATCAACTTTAGAATCCAGGGGCACAGTTTGAAACTTGTGGAGGTAGAAGGATCTCATACCCTCCAAAACTCCTACTCTTCCCTTGACATCCATCTTGGACAGTCCTATTCCGTGCTGGTCACAGCTGATCAACCTGTCAAGGATTACTACATAGTTGTCTCTACAAGATTTACCAGACGGATACTCACAACAACTTCCATTCTTCATTACAGCTATTCACGCATTGGGGTATCTGGCCCAGTTCCTCCAGGGCCTACCCTTGATATTACATCATCAGTGTATCAGGCTAGAACTATCCGGTATTCTTTTGGTTGCATGTTGCTATTCTGTTATTTAAATTTGTAATGATTGGAGTACATATTATTATACGTTGAGCTAATGTACAATTTGGTCCTTGAAGTGGTGACTTGTGTTGCCTTGGTGCTTGAAAGTGTGCATTTTTATGAATTGGACTCTACAAGTGTCAACTGTGAGCAAATTTTGCCCATACTAATTTGTATGTATATGCTCTTCAGGGACCAAATCTAACCAAGTTTCCACTTTACAGGACCAAATTATACATTAACTATTGCATGCATCTTTTAGGATTATACCTATAATATATCAGCCAATAACTTGGTATTCTGCTTTGATGATCCCAAACCAGGTGGAACTTGACAGCTAGTGGGCCTAGACCAAACCCTCAGGGATCTTACCACTATGGATTGATCCAACCAAGCCGGACCATCATGCTCGCAAACTCTGCTCCTTACATCAATGGCAAGCAGAGGTATGCTGTGAATGGTGTCTCATACGTTGCACCAGACACCCCATTGAAACTAGCCGACTACTTCAATATTCAAGGAGTTTTCTACGTTGGAAGCATTCCTACCAATCCTAGCGGTGGCAACAATGGCTACCTCCAAACCTCTGTCATGGGGGCTAATTTCCACGAATTCGTGGAGATTGTGTTCCAAAATTGGGAGGATTCTGTGCAGTCATGGCATATTGATGGCTATTCCTTCTTTGTTGTAGGGTATGTCTAATAACTATTTACTACTTAACTAACCGATCTGCATTGCATTCATGTAACTAGAGTGTAACAACTAACATGTGATGATTTTGTGAGATGAATAGGTTTGGCAGCGGACAGTGGACACAAGACAGTAGAGTACACTACAATCTGAGAGACACAATTGCTAGATGCACCGTTCAGGTGTATCCAAAGTCTTGGACTGCAATCTACATGGCACTAGACAACGTGGGAATGTGGAACATAAGATCTGAGAATTGGGAAAGGCAATACTTGGGACAACAATTTTATCTGAGGGTGTATACACCTTCCGGGTCATGGAGAGACGAATATCCTGTCCCAAAGAATGCAGTTCTTTGTGGCAGGGCAAGCGGTCGTCGCACAAGGCCTTTCTAGTTTCATAATTTCATTTTTTTAGGTGGTAGCTACATGCATTGCAATCGCACCATGTCACGAGAGGGTGACATATTTACTACGAGTATTTCAATTTTTAATTTTTTTGAGATGGTGAGCTATCTGCTGCATGTGTAGTAGTAGTAGTAAGTATGAACTTCCAAGTGCCATCATTTTCACGTATTCATCAATAAATTAATGCTGAAAAAGAAAGAGCCAGCATTTTTGGAAGTACGTGAACCAAAAGTATGGCCACCCGTGACTCTGCGCAGAATAGAACTGTCTTCAACGTGCTGGTGGAGCCGTGACTCAGTATGCGTTTTCTTTTATATTTTGGTACAAAGCAAAAAAGCTATGCATGAGACGGCGTACGCATGTCTCACAAAATAAATAAAATATATTAACATCCTTGTGTAAAACCCTAATAATAATTGAGATTATAATAAAAAAAAAACATTTTCTTTTAGAATGATTGAAACAGAAAATGTTTTTCAATTATTTTCTACTCATCCTTATATTAAAAAATGTTATAGCATAATTGTATTTTATCTTTCATGATTAATATTTTCTTAGGTTGAGTTTGGATTGGAAAATGGAAAGGATGATAATGGAGTTGTTAGATTGTTTGGACGGAAGGATGTTAGAGTGAATTTGTGAGAATGATTTATTGTGAGAGTTTTTTTTTTAAAGTATAAAATATAAATTTACAAATTTACTATTGTTATTAAAAAAATATTCAAATAATGAATTATGATATTTTTTAAAATTTGAGTTAATTATATTGTTCTAAATTATTTCTGATATCAGAATAATTATTTTTGAAAAAAATACGTGACATAATTAGAGTTATATATGTAAAAATTGAAATTATTATATAAAAATAAATAATTGAAATATTTAAAATTTTAAATAAATACAAATCTTAAATATTTTAGGTTATATTTAATTAAAATTTTTAAATATATAAAATTTTTAAATATATAAAATTTTTAAAATATTCAAAATCTTAAATAAATGCAAAATCTAAATATTTAAAGTCTTATTAAAGAAAAATGTAAAATATATAAAATATATAAAATATTAAATAAATACAAATCTTGAATATTTAATGTCTTATTTAAATAAAAATATGAAATATATAAAATATTCAAAATAATATAAATCTTAAATATTTAAACTTCTATTTAAATAAATATATAAAATATATAAAATTCTTCAAATATTCAAAATCTTAAACAAATACAATTTAATGTCTTATTTAAATAAAAATATATAAAATATATAAACTTTCTAAAATATTCAAAATCTTAAATAAATACAAATCCTAAATATTTAGTATCTTATTTAGATAAAAATATGAAATATATAAAATTCTTAAAATATTCTAAATCAATTTTAAGCATTTCAAACCTCATAAAAAAAAACAACAAAAAATTCATTCTAGCACAAACAAAAGAAAGAAGAAGAGAATCGATGCTCCCTTATATTCACGTCACACAAAATCGATTATGGACACTAAAATTATGAGAATCGATTCTGTCATGTATTCAAGAACCACTAGAATCAATTTCCATAACCAACAAATGAATAAAACTGATTCTCCCTTTCTTATAACGTTAATCGATTTTGGGTTAAAAGGTATCAACAACTACTGAAAATTGATTCTCACATTTATCAATCGATTTTCATAAGTAACACTGGGACAAAAACGATTCTCCCATGAAATCAAGATGAATGAAAATCGATTCTCCTAAAAAAATCAACACAAAATCAATTTTCATAGCTCAACTGTCGACTATAATTGATTTTACCTCTTTCACGAATAAAGTTGCAATTCTTCAATAAAAAAGACAACTTGATACATGCAAAGTGTTAGGATTAAGAGTATGTATGTAAAATTCTATGATCCTACTTGTTATTAGTGTTAATCGTTAGTCTACATCCCAAGTCCATCGAAATCAAATAGGACATAATCTCATAATAAATGTCATGTTATAAGGGAAAAAAATATTTCTAATTATTATGTTTAACTTATTAGAAAATGTTAAAATTAATTTTATTTCCTATAATAAAAAAAATACTCACTTAAGAATTAATATGTTAATGTTTTAATTATATTTTTTTATTTAAGATGTTAATATATATTATTAAAATAAGTTGTAAAATAGTTGTTTCATTCTATAAAAAAATGGAAAACATCACTTTTCTAATGTATTATTGTTATCTTTCTCTAATTATTTTCTTTGTCTTATACAACACTTTTGTAAAGTGATACATGTTCAGTCAATTCCACAGTTTTCCTTGGATGTGTATTACTAAATTACTATAATTTATTCTAAAAGTCCTTAACTTTGAGTGTAGAAAGAATAAAAATAAGATCATATTTCAAGAAATGATGTCATCGTCATGATAGCAAAATAAATAACTCGACTGTTGGAGGAAAAGAAGTACAGAAAAAAAATGAGTTTTACCTAACAGTTTAAAGTTGAAGGATCTTAACCAAATTTCAGAAACATATTATTGTTTGGGCTTAGTTTAACATATTACATGATTTTGGTATGACTCTATCTTAATGTTTAAACAGTGAATACAGAGTAGTTTACAAGAAATTCTTATATTTTAGTTAAATCTAATTGAAAAATAATGGTTAAATGTCAACTTATTCCATTAAGATAAAGTTGTCCAAATTTTCAGAGGACCAAAATTGAAATTGAAGAGACTAAGGAATGAAAATGGAAGTCTGTCTGATCCATCTCAGCTCATCTTAGATTATGGAATGACTTGTTTTTACATAATTGTCAATTTGTGGGTATGTGATTCCACCCACATACACAAAATAAAAATTATAAACAGTTAAAGAAAAGATTAAAAATTTATTACAACTAAATAAAAAAAACACAATATAAAAAATTAAATTAAAACAATAAATAAAATATAAATATGTATTTGTAAATATAGTAGTATAAAAAAATACAAAAAATTTATTATTAATGACACTGAAACTTAATGACTAAATTGATTAACTTTTCTGTACAGTCAATCTTTAATAATTAATATAATATATTTTAATATAATATTAATGAAATAATAAATAAAAATATTCTCTTATATGCACTGCTATCTGATAAATTAAGGTTTTGCTGGATAAATATATATGGTCAATAAATCTTTATTAGTATCAATCTTGTACCTACAAAAAAATCAACCATTTAATTAATAAAAATATAGTTCCTCCTAATATTCCTAGCAGTATGTCCCAGATGCTAGGTAGAAAATAAAAGAAAAACCACTGATGAAAATTGAGATGAGACACTCTGTTCTTCAAATGTCCATACTTTTTGGAGGTTATACGTATGAAAGGCCTTGATTGGTTTGGGTTGAATTGATTTTTCAAAAATTATTTTTTAAGTAGATGTAAATGAGAAATGTGTCATATTAATTTCGACGCCAGAATTTACATTGAGAGAGAAATTGATTTTCAATGCTGGAACAAAAGTTTTTTAATCTAGTGTAGATTAAAGAGTAAAAAGGAAAATGAAAAAGAAATAAAAAAATAATGTAAAAGTGAGAATATTTAAATTCAAAATAAGTAAGAAGAATTTGATATTAAAAATAATAATTTGAAAATAAATATAATTAAATATTAGAAATAGGCTTCTTCTTCCTGCACCTCTACGTTTTTCTTCCTGCACCCCCACAATTTTCTAAATCCCGAAACTGACCTTGACCTTTTATTTGAAAAAGGGCACTATGGTTATTGAAAATCGAGATCTGAGAATGTGCTACGGATTCATCAATCCGGAACTGAATCATTTTTTTTTTCTGGATGAGGGGGTGTTTTGGAAGCAAATTTTGCATA
The DNA here is from genome assembly GCF_000499845.2 of Phaseolus vulgaris. Lineage (NCBI taxonomy): Eukaryota > Viridiplantae > Streptophyta > Magnoliopsida > Fabales > Fabaceae > Phaseolus > Phaseolus vulgaris. The sequence goes on from NC_023757.2 coordinate 13,112,001, forward strand.
AATTAATGATTTCTAGATTGCTGAATCCGGAAGCCTAATTCTGTTACGAATTGCTGGATCCAGAATGTTTTTTTTTTGAATTATGGATTTATGATTGCAGAATGCATATTTCTGTCACGGATTGGTAGATCCAAAATGCTTTTTTTTGAATGATGGATTTTTAAATGTGAAATGCATATTTTGAAATAAAGAATTGGTAGTACCAATCTGAAATATTTCTGGATTCCATAATCTGAAATGAAAAAAAACAAATAAAGTTCAAGTTCATTTTAGGGTTTTAAAAAAATAATAGGAACAAATTGGTCTTTGCATAACATTTTGGGGGTGCAGGAAGAAAAGTATAGGGGTGCAGGAAGAACCTGCCTAAAAAATATTGAAGTCCATAAAGGCCCAGTACAATATTAAGGTCTGGGATTCCGCGTACTATGGGCCGTATAATGGTTGGGCCGTTTGTTCTTACATGAGCAAAACCCTCCTTGAACCTCAGCTCTGATAGATAGATAGATAGGTTCAAGTTCGAAAGGAAACCCAGCATTGTTTCTTCGACGCTCCTCTTCTGTTTCACGGTGTCCGTAACCAAGCAACATGGCGGACGTGGTGCAGTACCGATTGGAGCGCATGGTGGACGAGCTTGACGACCTCGAGCAGCGCGGTATCTTCAGCCGCCGCGAGATCGCCGAGATCGTGAAGCAGCGGCGAAAATTTGAGTATCGGCTGAAGCGTCCGTGTCCTCTGAAGCAGGATTTCTTGGCCTACGTCGAGTACGAGACTCAGCTCGACGCGCTCCGCAGGCTCCGCAAGAAGTCCGTGGCGCGGGAATTGACGAAGCAAGGCAACAAGAAGCTGAAGAAGTCCAAGTCCGATTTCGCAGGCATGCTTAGGATTTTAGAGATTTACGAACTCGCTTTGAAGCGCTACAAGGGCGACATCGATCTCTGGTTTCGCTATCTCGAGTTTTGCAGGATCAGAAAAAATGGCAAGATGAAGACGGTACTTTTTACTCTATTATTCTCCAACCATTTTCTTTGAATTTTCGTTTGAATTCTTCACATATTGGATACATGTATCTATATCGTATATAATGTTGGCTTTCATACACGTGTTTATACATGTGCGTGTGTCTTTCTCTGTGTGTATACGTTTATGTATGTTTGTATATGTGAACATTGTTGTTGTGAATAATTTGCAGGCATTGGCTAAAGTTATTAGGTTTCATCCAAAGGTTCCGGGAGTTTGGATTTATGCTGCGGCTTGGGAATTTGATCATAACTTGAATGTTGCGGCTGCTCGTGCTTTGATGCAGGAGGGTCTCAGAGTTTGTCCAACTTCGGAAGATCTTTGGGTGGAGTATCTTCGGATGGAACTTACTTACCTTAATAAGTTGAAGGCACGGAAGGTTGCTTTGGGTGAGGATGAGGGAACTCTCACCCGTGATCCCAAGAGTTCTGATGAAAAACAATGGAGGGAGGAAAACAAAGATTTGTTCATGTCACTAGGTGAAAAAGAGGAGGGTGATGATAATGATGGATCAAATGTTGGAAGTGATCAAGCGGAAAAGAAGCAGGAATTGTTTGCAGAACATGGTATGAATATTTTTAAGACTGTATACGGCGGAGCGGTTGAAGCTGTCCCTTCAAGTCTCAGTCTCAGGAAGCGATTTTTGGAAATATTGGAGGGTACGAATTTGTCAGATTACGAAGATACGTGTAAGGAGATATTGAATGACGCGAAGAGGGATTTTTCATCACAACCGGAATTTTGGGACTGGCTTGCAAGGCGTGAATGTGATCTTGAAAATGGTCAGGGGATAAGTAAAGAGGTCTTAATTCCTCGGCTGGAAAAGGCTGTTCAGGTATGAATCTTTGTGAACTTCTGAAACCGTAGGGAGCATGGTATATCACTAAAGGCTATTTTGGTGACTGAGATTTATGACTGCTTGAGCCTAAACTAGGAAAAGTAGGTATATTTGATGAAGAATGTTATTATGGTAATTCCAATCAAATGATCTAATTGTATCCCAGCTCTAGGAATAATGCTTGTTAGATCGTGGTAATGTAGGATTTTTCTATGATTCTTTTCTTGTGTGCCTGTTGGTGTAGTGAACCTTGAGCCTGGCCCTTATCTGTTTTGTAGGTTTATGAGGAGGCTTTGAAAAAGATGCCATCAGGAACTACGTTTAGTTTGTATGCAAATTTTCTAACGGCTATTGTAGCTCCTAAAGAAGGAGAAACCAATATAATTGGGCCATCAGGTCAGGCTGTAAACTATATACCGCATCTTCTGTCAGTATACGAAAGGGCTGAAAGCATGGGATGTATTACTGAAGATCTTGCTTGCAAGCATGTGTCCTTACATTTGCAATTGAGACAACTGGAAGAGGCTCGGAAACTGGCAGCAAAGCTTTGCAGTGGAAAGCTTGCAGAATCGGTGGAGTTATGGGTGTTGAGGATTACTATAGAAATTAGATACATCACAAGAAGTTCTCCTACACCTAGTGATGCTGATTCGCAAACCCTTTTTGAACTCCTTCAACAAATTTTGATGAAAGTTTCTGTTTCAAAATCAGATAACTTGTGGTTAAAGGTATGCTGTCACCACCAATATCTTATTTCTGCTTTTCTACAGTAAATCATATCTTGTACGAAATCTGTTCTAATCAAATCATTTTCTGGACACAAATTTCTGTTGCCTCCAGGGTTTAAATTATACAATATTTATTTGTTCCTTGATCATTTGATTTTTGAACAGTGTCTTGGTTAGAATTATCTGGTTTTCTTTTTTCAATATGGTATCCATACGCTTTTTCCTAGAGAAGACTCAATGTTAATTGGTTAGTTAAAGACTTACATAATGATTCATGATGCTGCAAAAATAGCTGTTGGCTTTTAACTTATTTCTCGTTTTGTAAAGAAGTGTTTGCCAGTTGAACTTGAACCTGAAATTGGTGATAGAATGCATCTCCTTAGTGCTGACAAAATTTTCTATTTACGTTCCTCTTTTATTAAATGTTCATACATTTTTATTTACTTAGTTCAGTTTGTGAATGGATTTGTCCGTCATTTGAACTATTTTGTATAATATTAAAACTGAAAAGTTCTTCATATAGTTCATCTTTCTAACCTTCACTCAATACAGGTCCTCAAATTCTATGCAAATCAAAGACAATATTTTGATAAACTGGTGGAGATTTCTGTTGTTACTTTGGTCAGAGATGGTGGCAGTGAAAATGGGTTTTCCCTTTCTTCTGCCATTGTAAGTTTTGTACTTCAAAAAGATGGAATTCAGCAGGCCAGAGATATGTATAAACGGTATGTGCAGTGGAATTACCTCAGGGTACTGGTTACCAAAACATGCTCCCACAGGTTTTTATGTCTTAAATCTATAAATTCCTCAACTGGTTCTCATTGCAGGTTTCTAGCATTACCGCATCCTGGCCTTGCTTTACATAAACATTGCATTGACTTGGAAACAAACCTTGCATCAATAGGAGATAAAGATGGTCTCATAAGTGCGAGGAAGTTGTATGAATCTGCACTAGCAACTTATGACCAAAATGTCAGCTTATGGCAAGATTATTATCGCATGGAGACCAAGGTAAAAGGTTTTTTCCCACCTTTTAGTATTACTACTACTGCTGGGGAAACTGTTTAATTGCTCTTTTACTTGTTTTTAAATCCTTTATCATTCAATCCAAGTGGTGCATCCATGACTTTATTTTTGGGGTTGATTGTGCAGATGGGGACATCAGAAAAGGCTACTGCTATTTATTGGCGTGCAAGGAGAGTTCTGAAAGATGCTAGTGAATTTGTCACTTCTCCAGATATGTTATAATTTCTAACTTACGACCATGGATATCAGAGTTCAATTTTGACCACTTTATTTTTCATCAGAAATTTGTTCCTTTGGCTAGTCTACATGCAAATTTGTTTTCGCTTCTGGAGAAGGTGAGAAATAGAGCTTCCTTCGTTCTTTCTTCCCAAAAGCTAAATATTAACTGGTGAAGTCTCGGGATTTTCTTTTAGGATTTATTTTGGTAACTGTTTCCCACATTGGTATGTTGTAAAACTTGGCAGAACGTGTATCTTTCAGTTTTCTGTAAAGGCTTATAAACCACAGTTGTCCTGAGTTAAAAAAATCAATGCATTCTCCCAAAACTTTAGTTTTCTGGTATTCTTAACACTGTTTATAATATACCCTCGTGGTGTTCTTTTCATTCTGACGAGAAAGATCTTAAATGTATTTAACAGAGACATACACACAAATGGAACCGGTGCTTTCAAAAGACTTTCAAATACGATTGTGTGACGTAGGGATCCCAAGTTACTGGTTGAAAAGTGATTACGAAGTGGATCATGTAAGACGTAGGGAAGTATGTAAAATCAACGTTTTAAGGGAAACTGAACAACCGATGAATGAAATAATCCTCTGGATTGTTTGGACAAATTGATAGTACGTTTTCCCCAATTTTATTTTTAAAGCACTAGAAATATTTATGTGTATAATATACGTATCGCTTAAACGACGTACAAAATAGAAATCCATATGGGCGCACTGAACATACTTAGACCACATTGTTATCCCGTTTTTTTATTTGCTTCCCCTTTTAATATCCTCTGGCAAAATGCTGCTACATTTGTCAGCAAACATGGAATACAACTCAACGGGAATTTGTTGAGAGGGAGATTTATCTTGATGTCGTGTTCTATGCTTTTGGCCACTGTGGACTCACTACCTACAATAGTCAAATAACTACATTAAATTCTATTTCTATTTTGATAAGCAATGTATTGAGATGAGCATTTAGCGAGACAGTAAAGAATAATAATCTTAATCGCACGCATGCGATTTACTATTGTTAACAAGCTAAAAATTCAGGAAAAGGAATCAATTGGAGATCCATGTTCCACCATAAGTTGATTTTATATTGATCCTTAAACATGGAAAACGCTGAAATTAATGATGATCCGCTAGGTAATGATTTCCAAACATTGATCGTAATAATTTGTAAACTGCTAACCTCAAGTGTGCTAAAGACTAATCGCATACGGCTAGCAACAACTGACGGTTTCTCAGCTTGACCCATCACAGCTGTCTGTTCTAATTGAAGAGTCTTCACGGGAAGCCTTCAATACAAAGATAGTAAGCAATACTGTGAATTTCCATTAGGCTTTTGTTACTTCCAAACTTTAACTATGCACTACACTCAAGTAAGAGAACAAACTTCACCACAGTTCTATTAGATGATATTCTTTAATGGGGAAAAATCATATACTACTAGTTACCAGAAGCATATATGAAAAGTAAGGAAAACTAAAAACTAGGTTCAAGATGGTATCTCACCATGCCATTCCTTTCATAAAATATGCATTTGCTATCAGAGCACAAAAGCCTTTCCACTGCAGTCTCACTTCATCTGACACCGGAGTTGTAGATGACCATCTAACAATGGTTGGTTGGGGTGTGCACAAGATGGTGATGAATATAATGCTTAACCAGAAAATGCATTCATCAACCTGCATGATACACGGCATTAAGAGCAAGACAACAGAGATCTTGCAGAATTCATGTCCAACAAAATCAAGTCACCGATATTAGCTAATGCAGGTGATGCCAATTAGGTTGTTGAATTAAGAGCCCATTTAGGACGGTACCATCTAGTTACTTAGTGAACTAATAAACTAACAAGCTTAACTAACAAGTTAACAACTATCAGTTCTGCAATTTCTGTTACCGTTGCTTCTTTCAAAGAGGCTTAGCCTGTTTGATTATATACAGACAAACCTGTCTCTATTAATCTGCTAGACATAACGTAGAAAATCATCTCCTTCTACACAGACACATCTCTACCAATTTACAGTCTTCAAAAGGCTAATCCTCAAAAGAAAAAAACTCAAAAGGCCAATCCTCAAAAGAAATTCTCGTGATAATAAAGATTGATGACTTAGAACTAACTGACCTCCTCTGAGACGATCTTAGATTTCAAGCTTGTGCTTCCACCACAACTTTGCATTACATCAATTTCAATCCCAGAGTTCTTCATATCCGTAAGTTCTTTCCTCAATCCTTCATCAGTGCATCCGAGCGCATATGCATTTACCCCGGCAGTGATGAACTCCTGAGAGTGAAAACACAACGCAAACTGGTAATTAGAATATAAAGAATTGAAAGAACCAATAAAGGGTGCAACGGAGTCATGTCTATGGAAATACTTTTAGATTGTCGGTTCCACCACGATCAATGAAGTTCCTGTATCGCCTGAACAAGCTGATGGCTATATTCCGTGAAGAACGAAATTCATCATCAGATGAAACGGAATCCTGTAACCCGCACTTCACATGATGCCAAAAAAAATATCAATCAGCAAGAGCAATGAGAATTGATAAATAAACTAAACTACACAAGTCAATGGTCCAACAAACATGCTTACAAGCCATTTATGCGTGGCAACATGATGGAATAGATTAAGGCTCTTCTGTAGCTTATCACATTTTCCAGAGAAGGAGGCACTATGAAATAATATATTACTAGAAGGACTGCCAAAAGGTTTAGGATTGCAATTCACCAAATTAACATTGTTATTGATCTTGCATGGGTATGTTTGTTGAGCAGAAGCTGAATCTTGGTATAAATGGCACTTTAGAATAGCTCTATGAGCATACACCGTTAGCATGTTTGAACCATTATATTGATCCCTTCAAAACAACCAATAAATGAAAAAAGGTTGGTTTAAGAAAAATAAAGACAAGAGGAAGAAAATAAGGAAAAGGGGGTTGGAGAGGGAGAGTAATACCTGGTGGAGGGTAAGCATAGACTTGGCTGATACACCAAATAGAAATAGAAAATAAGAAGAGGGAATTTAGAAAAGTATCTTGAAACGGGGCTTCAGCGGAACCACGAATATGATGAATGGTTTCTGGCTACCAACAATCGCTTTCAACTCTTAATATCATAAATCTCCTCGCAACAGACAATACCTACGTTCCTTCTACTGTTTGTTTCCCAACTATTCTTCTTCTGTTTTTCGTTTCAGCTCCCAATATCCACAAGGGTTTATTTAAATTAGTATCGATTACAAAAATGTTGTCTCATACTTTTCCCATCATCAAAGGTTGCTAATTTCAGTCATTTGCTTATATATAATTTTCCTGGGGTGCTAAAAAAAAATGTCAAATTAAGATTTTGTTTTAAAAATAATCAATACATGAAGTATGAAGTTTTTACATTCTAATCTAAGGAGACAAACTTTGCAAATAACTAGTTTTCACTCAAATAAGAATATGCATTACAACTCCACTTTTTAGTCTTTAAATTTTTTTATTACCGAGTTCAGAGCCACCAACCACCCAATTGCTTGCTTCAATGCACTTCCCTCAGGTTTTGTTTCACTTCTATTTCATGACCAGACCATCTCACCAACTTCATTGCTTTCCTTTTTAGTGCAAAGTTGCTAATACCACAATTACCCAAAGTTAGTGTGATCAGCAATAAAAATTAGGAGGATAACAAGATTTTGAAAATAATTTTTTATTACAAATAATGTGCTAAACCGTAAGCTGATATTAAAATTATTTTGAACGTATTAAAGATATTTTGAACACAAAATATTTATATGAATATTGTTTTAAACTTAGAATAGTTGAACGTATTGGTGAAAAGAGATGGGAAAGGAGTGAGTGTGGTTTGGTAGTGCTTCGACCACTCACTAACGATGTGGTATTATCGACAGAGTATGTCGATTTGAGAAGAGGAACCTCTTACCTCTCTCTCACTCTCACAGCCACCAACTCCCGTTTATTTCTTATTCATTTTTCTTCATTTAGATATATATCCTATATTTGTGTCCAAGTCCAACAGATAAGCCTCCCTCTTCTTTCATACACACAGTGCACACCTTTTCTCTTCTCTGTTTTGGGCTCCAACCTTTGCTTAATTCTCCTCAACCATTCCATACGCATAACAAACCAATCTCTGTAATGTCAGTGCTCTACCCTTCACTTCTCTTTTTTCTCTGTTTCATTCTACCACTTCGCTTTATAATATCATATTGATCCGTATTTTTAGTGAAATTGATATTTAGATCTACAAAATGTAGCGATATGGTCTTTATATCATTCTGGGTGCATGGTATGTGATAAACAACCTCATTTTATTATTATTATTATTATCTGTTTTATTATATGGTATATGATTGATTCCGCACAGGGTTTTTCATTTGTCACCTTACACTGATATGTTGTGTCAATCTTTGAGTTCTGCAAAATGTCATGGCTATAGATTTTTCTATGACTACTTTCGTGGAATGCGTCGTTTAATTGTTCTATTGGAGTTTTATTTCCTTTTGTGATCACATCTAGCTTGTCACAATTTGCCTTGCTTTTGTCTCCGACTGCAACGCCACCAAATATCTTGTTCCAGTTTTGACATTGGGATTTTGGCCAATTTTGGTTAGGGAGAATGACGTACCGTCTTGTGTCAAGAGTCATATCATATTTCCCACATTAGGAATGGCATGAATCAATTACAATAATCTGAAACCTGTGACCCCTATCACAGGTGTGTCAATAACTTACCCTTTTAAGTGTTTCTTCAGATATTTAGCTTAGAAAATGAGGGGGGGATTGTGGCAACTTGGGCAATTGGTCACACGTCGTCTTGCTCATGGAGATAAGAAGGCTGTTGCTCGTCGATGTTTTGCTTCTGAAGCTGAGCTGAAAAAGACAGTGTTTCATGACTTCCATGTTGTTCATGGTGGGAAGATGGTTCCATTTGCTGGATGGAGCATGCCCATCCAATACAAGGACTCAATCATGGACTCAACCATAAACTGTAGGCAGAATGGTAGCCTTTTTGACGTTTCTCACATGTGTGGGCTGAGCCTCAAAGGGAAGGATGCTGCCCCATTCCTTGAAAAGCTAGTCATTGCCGATGTTGCTGGGCTTGCCCCTGGAACTGGGACACTGACTGTTTTCACAAATGAAAAGGGAGGGGCAATTGATGATTCAGTAATTACCAAGGTGACGGATGACCACATATATTTGGTTGTGAATGCTGGCTGCAGGGATAAAGATCTGGCTCATATTGAGGAGCATATGAAGGCATTCAAGGCCAAAGGAGGTGATGTGTCATGGCACATACATGATGAGAGATCTCTACTTGCTCTGCAGGTAATTTCACTTGCTCTTCTACGTTGACATCTGCTGAACACACTTTTAACTTGTTTTGTCTGTTATGTGTTACCTATTTGCCTATATCCTGCTGCTTGAGGTTTTCTCTGTAGAGACATTAAACATTAAACCAATGCTTTAGGAAACTATTTAGTACACTGTCATATCACCTGCCATTTGTATCTTCTGTTTTAGTGTCTCATATTCTTTTCCCAGTCACAAGATTAAAACTTCGTATAGCGTGGTCATTAAATGACCACGATTCACTTGTTCAGGTGATTTGTACTCGTGTTAAAATATTCAAATAAATTGTGGGGCTTTTGAATTAATAGACGGTTCCTCAGTGTAACATCAATAAAGGATTCTTATTGTCACTGGTGCAGGGTCCTCTTGCAGCCCCCGTTCTTCAACACCTCACAAAAGAGGATTTGAGCAAGCTATACTTTGGGGAGTTCCGTGTGTTGGACATAAATGGTTCACAGTGCTTCCTTACCCGAACCGGGTATGTTTTTCTTACCAACATTATCAATTCCTTTTTCAAAGTTCATCCGAGTACTAGTCAACTTACCTGAGACTCCATCTTGTATTACTTTGGCAATCTTTCCTTTCCTTTCCAAGATAAGCTAACTTTTATTGTGACTAAGTAATCTTGGTTTTATTTTGCAAGTTTCTGTTGTTAGTAGAGTTTATCAGGGACACCATGCTTAATCTAATTGATTAGACCAAGCATAATGAATAACACTTCCTTCATCGAGACCTTCAGGTATACTGGAGAAGATGGATTTGAGATCTCAGTTCCTTCAGAGCATGGTGTGGATCTTGCCAAGGCAATACTGGAAAAATCTGAAGGGAAGATAAGATTGACAGGATTGGGTGCAAGAGATAGTCTGCGACTTGAAGCTGGATTGTGCTTATATGGGAATGACATGGAACAGCACATTACACCAATTGAAGCAGGACTGACATGGGCTATTGGGAAGAGGAGGAGAGCAGAAGGTGGTTTTCTAGGAGCTGATGTTATCCTGAAACAGCTTGAAGAAGGTCCTTCCATCAGGCGTGTTGGTTTCATTTCTTCTGGTCCACCTCCCAGAAGCCACAGTGAGATTCAAGATGAAGGAGGGAAGAACATTGGGGAAATAACCAGTGGTGGATTTAGTCCTTGCCTTAAGAAGAACATAGCTATGGGATATGTGAAATCTGGACTGCACAAGGCAGGCACCAAAGTAAAGATTATCATTCGAGGAAAAGCCAATGAAGGAGTCGTTACCAAAATGCCATTTGTACCAACAAAATACTATAAGCCATCCTAATTTACTTCTGTATTTTTACCCCAAACATTTCCGAATCACTCCTTCTTGTTGACAAATTTTCCCATAATCCGAGTGTTAAAAGTCAATGTTAAATTGCATTCAAATTCGATATCAATTTTCAGATATGTATGAGTTGAATTTGGTTCGTTATCTTGCAGTTACCCGATAATTTCCCACCGAGTACTAAGTTATAGAACAATGCATGATACTCAAGCTATATCATGTCTAGAATGCGTCCCTTATGGTAGTTCCTTTTTGGTTTTCTCGAGACATTTTATTAACTGCATCATATTATCTAAGAAACTGTAGCGTTTATGTTCAAATTTTCAAGTCTGCTTCCATTGTCTGTACAACATTGCTAGAGATTTCATTAATCAAATCTGCATTTTTTATAAAAAGATACAATTATCAAAAGTTGATTTTTTTATGAAAGTGTGTTTATGTCTTTTGTAGGAATGAAAGATTTTGTTATTGCATGTAAAAGCGTATTACTTTTCTTTTCGATGAATATTTGTAATTAAAAGCAAAATATTCTAACTCAAAACAAATAAATTTAATGGTTTATTTTTTTATATTTAAGTTAGCAATCACACTTGATTTTCCATGTGTTAAATTATTTTTTGTATATCAAAGAAATAAATTTACAACACAAACTAATTCAATCAAAAACATTTTGAAGATGATTTTTATAAAACATATTTAATCTATAATAGCGTAAAGTTTACTCATTAGGTTAAAAAAAATACAAGAATAAAATAATAATTAAAAAAGCTAAACTTACAAACTATAATTATGAATATGATGAAAGGAAAAAAAAGTTTAATTTGAGAAAGTTGAATAAAATTTCTATAAGTAAATGACGAGAAAGATAAATTATTATAAATAGAAAATAAATTTATATATATATAAATTAAAAAGGACTGGTATTGAAACACATGTTGTAGCTTAATCCCAAGTCTCACATCGGTGGGTTCATTGTTTGGAAAGGAGGTCTGAAGGTTATAAATTAACCTCTCATCGAATATCCCAATTTGTAATAATTTCTCCCATATTAATAAAGCGGGCTATTTCAGCTGTGCTGTGCTAGGAGATTAGGCTAAACTAGCCGAACTCCAATAAAAATTCTTGTCTGGTTCATTTGTTTTGTACTAGTTCATTTCACTAATTGTGTTGTTTTAGTGGGGAAATTACCCGATTTTCCCAACAAGTTGTATCAGAGTCAAAGGTATTGAATACTATATTTTGAGTCTGTAATGACAAATCCAGAAACGAAGGATGTATCCAGGGTGTTGGGCTTCTCGTCATCATGGTCGAGGTTCCCGGTGTCCACTTTGAAATTGACGGTAGAAATATTTGATGGCACTGGAGATTTCGACATGTGGCAAAGAGAGGTCTTGGACTCTCTTTTGGAACAGGGTCTTGATATTGCTATTGAGGAAGAAACCAAAAGAGGTAGAGGAGAAAGATTGGAGCATCATCAACCGGTTGGCGTGCGGAACTATTCGATCCTGCCTGTTTAGAGAGCAAAAGTATGCTGTAAGAAACGAGACTTCTGCACACAAACCGTGGAAGGCATTGAAGGACAAGTTTATGAAGAAGAGTGGTCAGAACAAGCTCCTGATGAAGAAAAGGTTGTTCCGATTTGACTACCGACAAGGTACTACTATGAATGCACACATCACTATGTTTAATCAATTAGTAGCAAACTTGTTGAATTTAGATGTGAAGTTTGAGGATGAGGATTTGGCTTTGATGTTGTTATCATCTCTTCCTAATGAATTTGAACATTTGGAGACTACGCTCCTTCACGGGAAGGAGAATGTGTCGTTAGATGTTGTTTATTCTGCTTTGTATAGTCATGAATTGAGAAAGCAGGATAAGATGAAAACCAAATCAACGACATCAGAAGAAGCATTGGTGGCAAGAGGTCGTCAGCAAAGCTAGACAAAGGGGAGAAGAGGGAGGTCTAAGTCTAAAGGTCGAGCCATTGCCAAAGACGAATGTGCTTTCTATCATGAGAAATGACACTAGAAGAAAGACTGTCCAAAACTGCAGAAGAAAGGGAAAGCTCCGCAACATGCAAATGTTGCAGAATGAAAAAGTGATGTGGAATCAGATATCTCTTTGTTTGTTTCACCTTCAGCATCATCGCATCCAGATGAGTGAATATTAGATTCAAGTTGTACCTATCATATGTGTCCCATTCGAGAATGGTTATTTGAATTTCAAGAACTCGATGGCGGGGTTGTTTACATGAGTAATGATAATCCATGTAAGAGAGCCAGAATAGGTTCAATCAAGCTGCAGAATCATGATGGATCCACCATAATTTTGCGGGATGTGCGGGTTGTGCCAAAGTTGAAAAAGAATCTCATTTCATTGGGGGCTTTAGAATCTAAAGACCTAGTTGTGATCATGCGAGATGAAATTATTAAAGCAACTTCAGGAAGCATTGATTATGATGAAAGGCGTGAGGAAGAACAATTTGTATTACTACCAAGGTAGTACAGTGGTGGGGACAGTGACGACGACAACTTTTAGCACTAAGAAGGATGCCGAGGCAACGAAGCTGTGGCATATGAGGTTGGGACATGCTGGAGAGAAATCCTTGTAAATTCTTGCCAACTAGGGATTGTTGAAAGGTACGAAGGCTTGCAAACTTGAATTTTGTGAGCATCGTGTTATGGGAAAACAATGAAGAGTGAAGTTTGGCACTGCAATTCACTATTCCAAGGGTATTCTAGATTATGTGCATTTAGATGTGTGGGGACCTGCCAAGACTCCATGAATCGAAGGTAGGCATTATTTTGTCACTTTTGTTGATGATTTTTCCAGGAGAGTTTGGGTGTTTACCATGAAGAACAAAGATGATGTGCTTGGAATTTTCCTTAAGTGGAAAGCTCAACTTGAAAACCAGACAGAAAGGAAGATCAAAGTTCTCCGAACAGACAATAGGAGAATACAAGAGTGACCCGTTCCTGAAGGTATGCCAAGATTATGGCATAATTCGACACTTCACTGTCAGAAAAACACCACAACAGAATGAGGTGTCAGAGCGTATGAACAAGACACTTGTGGAGAAAGTTCGTTGTATGCTGTTAAATGCTGAGTTATGCAAAAAGTTTTGGGCTGAGGCTGCGACATACGCTCAACATCTCGTCAATCGTTTGCCATCATCTGCAATAGATGGCAAAACCTCGTTAGAGGTATGGTCTGGAAAACCTGCAACTGATTATGATTCTTTGCATGTTTTTGGTTCTATTGCATATTATCATGTGATTGAATCAAAATTGGATCCACGGGCAAAGAAAACTCTTTTCATGGGCTTTAGTCCTGAAGTGAAGGGATATCGTTTGTGGTGTCTAGAGGCAAAGAAGACGATTATCAGTAGGGATGTTACCTTTGATGAATCTGCCATGTTGAAGAAGGTAAATCCAGAAGGAGCTGATAGTACTCCGCAGCAGGTGGAGTGTGCCCCGAAGTAGGTTGAGTTTGAGCAGATAGTGATGATCCCAGCACGGAACACCACTAGTGACTCGCATATGGCAGAAGGAGAGTCAGATAAGGAAGAGGTTTCAACCCAAAAACCTCAACAACAATCAACGCCAATTGCAGTTAGAAGACAAAGACGAGAGATTCAGAAGCTTGCTCGTTTCATGGATATGGTTGCCTATGCACTTCCAATTGTTGTTGACATTCCATCCACTTACCCAAAAGCCATTATGAGTTCAGAGAGTGGTAATTGGGCAGGTGCGATGGAAGAGGAGATGCGGTCTTTGAAGAAGAACAAGACATGGAAGCTGGCACAATTACCAAAAGGTAAGAAAGCAATTGGGTGAAAATGGGTATTTGCAAAGAAAGAAGGATTTCCTAATAAAGAAGATGTTCGCTACAAGGCAAGGTTGGTTGCTAAAGGCTTAACTCAGAGGGAGGGAATTGATTATAATGAGGTATTTTCTCCAGTTGTTAAACATTCCTCCATTCGAATTTTGTTGGCCTTGGTAGCACAGTTGAATTTGGAGCTAGCTCAACTTGATGTAAAGACCGCGTTCCTACACGGTGATTTGAAGGAGGAAATCTATATGACTCAGCCAGAAGGACACAAGGTTGTTGTTAAAGATGATTGGGTTTGTAAACTTAACAAATCGTTGTACGGACTGAAACATTCACCAAGACAGTGGTACAAATGATTTCATAAGTTCATGAAGGATCAGAAGTACAAGAGAAGCAAATACGATCACTGTGTGTATTTGCATAGACTTCAAGATGGTTCCTACATGTACTTACTCTTATATATTGATGATATGCTGATTGCAGCAAAGAGTCATGTTGAGATTGACAGGTTAAAGACTCAGTTGAGTAAAGAGTTCGAGATGAAGGATTTTGGGGAAGCCAAGAAGATTCTCGGCATGGAGATAAGCAGGGATAGAGAGAGGGGGGAAATTTGGCTGTCACAGAAGTAGTATTTGTAGAAGGTACTACAATGTTTTGGTATGCATGAAGATACAAAACCTGTAAGTACTCCACTTGCTCCTCATTTGAATTTGAGTAGCCGTTTATCTCTAACGACTAATGAAGAACGAGAATACATGGTGAAAGTCCCATATGAAAATGCAGTTGGAAGCTTGATGTATGCAATGGTGTGTACGAGACCAGATATTTCAGAGGCTGTTAGTGTTGTTAGCAGGTAAATGCATGATTCAAGCAAGGGTCATTTGCAAGCTGTGAAATGGATTCTACGGTACCACCAAAATACCGTAGATGTTGGATTGGCATTTGAACAAGATGAATCACTTGCTAATGCATAGTTGGATATTGTGATTATGATTATGCAGGTGATTTGGATAAGTGACGGTCTACAATTGACTATTTGTTCACTTTAGCAAAAGCGCCAGTTAGTCGGATGTCTACCTTGCAGTCTATAGTGGCTTTGTCTACGACAGAGGCAGAGTATATGGCGATTACAGAGGCTGTGAAGGAAACAATTTGGCTTCATGGGTTGTATACCGACCAGTCCTCGGACATCGATGTCAGGGATCGACATCGAACCTCGCCAACAGAGGGAGAGATCTTACGTCGGTGGTTTGAACAACTATATTGGGCCACGTAAGGTGGGCCCCAAAATTACACTAGTTCTCAGTTAAAGCACCAGAGATGGGAGGAAGCCCTAAGACACGAGAGACCCATGCAGGTGGTGTGTATAGCGCATTCAGGCGCGACATGAGTAAATAGTCCTTGGAGGAGCTGAGGCTCGTTAGGGTTAGGGTTTCCAAGGGAAGTTGCATTCATGGCACGTGAACACTTAGGGCACCCGTAGAACAGATGGCCCCGCAGTGTTGGTGCATGAGTTGGTACCTTGGCGGCCATTTTGTTAGTCGTTGCACTCCAGTTAAGGGAAGTTCCATGCGCCAAATTATGCTAAGATTGTGTAATAGCAATGCAGGGACATTCTCCAAGGAACCTTAGATATGGGTAACAAAATAGAGGTAAACCCTAGTTTCAACCTATATAAAGGGTGCTAAGAGCCCTATGATAAGTGTCTAATTTCAGTAATATTTCATATTAAAATATAGGCACTTATGAGGATTTATTGCTAATTTACATATAAAATAATCCTTAATTTATGAATTTATACCTTTTTATATTTTTTATGATCTTTATTTGAATAAGAGTATTTTATTTCCAAATTTGGTGTTAATTGCAGATTTCTAAGGAAGATTGGAGATTTGGATTAAAGATGAATGATTTTAGCTAAAAAGATAAAAATGGAAGGTCCCAAATTGGAAAAAGATGCAAAGAAAGATTGAGCCTTTTTTATGTTTTATCATTTAGCCCATTAGCGCGACACATGAAGTTACCTAACCCTAGAAAACTAGGATAAATAGAGGGCTAGAGGCTCAACCCCAGTGTGCCAGATTGAGAGGAAAACACCATAGAGTGAATTGTAACCAATTGGGAAAATGGAAGGTGCTAGAAGTATGCGTAGCTAATTCTACCCTTTGGGATTGGGAGTAATCTGCTCAAACTCTTATGTATTGAGGTGATATCTTATATATTAATATTCAGTTCTTGATTGATTATTGGTATTGTTGTTTTACTTTTAACTTTCCGTGACAAATTGAGAATCTTAAATCTGACCGAGAGGTATTTTTAGGGTTTGGACCTAAACATCAATACTTAGCATATTTGAGTGATAGGGATAGACTTGAAATGTTAATTGCCATTAACGTCTGAGTGTGATTCTAAGTTGTTTTTATAAATATGCGAGGGATCGATATTTAGGAAACATTCTTAAGGATTTTATATGCGAGAGATCGATATAAATGAATTTTCTACGGGCATCAATTTCAATCAAAGAACTCAATATTAACATGCTAATCAAAATACATGAGAGTGGGAGAGATGAAACCTAATCCCTATTTTTCCAATTGATCAGTGCCAACACAATCACTTCTAAACTCTTTTTATTGTTATGTTGTTATATTTAGCGAATATTGTACTTGATAATTTACTGTTCCTTGTGGGATCGATATCCGTCCTTAGGGGCAATTATTACTTCTGACAAACGCGGTGCACTTGCCGTAAAAAGTCATCACCCTAGCAAGGTACACATTTTCTAAGACTGAAACTACTTGATACACTTATTGTTTCTTGGCCCTAATATTGACTTGAGCGTCGGAGTGCAAACGACCTTCAAGGCACCCTTTGTCTTTGCAGGTGAGAGATTCTTCAACCAAGGAAGTTTGATTCTCAAGCGGAGACAGGCGGGCCAGAGATTGCCGTTCGAGTCAACCGACGAGCGAGTCAACCGGCGACAACAGGTTGCTTAAAGACTTAGGAGTTGTTCATAAACAACCTGAGGTATATTTTGACAGTCAGAGTGCTATTCATTCAGCAAAAAAATCAAGTCTTTCATGCATAGACAAAGCACATTGATGTTCGCTATCACTTTGTGCGTGAGATTCTCGAAGAAGAGGAGATCGTTCTCTAGAAGATTCACACTACAAAGAATCCTGCAGATATGCTCACCAAGGTGGTTACAAGGGCCAAGCTTGAACACTGTTTAAATATTCTTTTGGTAATGTTCACAATGGAGTTCTTCTTAAGCAGGGTCTCCTCCTTGGTATTCAACAAACCATAGATATTGCTAGTTTATCAAATATTGATGGGCTTATTTGTCAAGAAAAGATTGCTAAGGAGGAGCTTGGTCATGCTCTTCATTTGTCAATTTTTGTTTTGGAAAGAAAGGGCTAAGATGCTTCGGTTTAAAGATGAGGATAGAAATACTACTTTTTTTTTCTATGTTGTGGTCAAGAGGAGAAATAATTCTAGTGGGATTCATCGTCTACGAATTGATAATGAGGTTATTGAGGATCCTAAACTCATTAAGGATCATATTTTGGATTTTTATAAAAATCTTTATACTGAGTCTATTTCTAATGTTTGGGATACAAGCAATATGGAAGATTTTATAGGTGCTTATATTCCTAAGTTGGTTTCCTCTGAGGAAAGTATGATGTAGATTAAATGTCCTGATTTTTTGGAAATCAAGAATGTTGTTTTTAATCTTAATGGTAATAGTGCTCCTGGTCCTGATGGTTTTGGTGGTGTTTTCTATCATTCTTGCTGGAAAATTATTGGGACAAATGTTTTAATGTTGTTTAACAGTTTTTTAAACAAAATTGGGTTCTCCTAGAATGAATAGTAATGTGGTATCTCTTATTCCTAAGATAAAGGGTATTGAATCCATTAAAGATTCCAGGCCAATTGTTGTTGCTAATTTCAAATTTAAGATTATTTCCAAGATACTGGCGGATAGGCTTGCACTTGTGGCTGCTAGAATCATTTCTCCTAATCAATATGGGTTTGTGTAGGGTAGACAAATTCTGGATTATATTGGTATTGCTTCTGAAGCTATTAACATGCTCTCTAAAAGGGTTAAAAAAGGTAATGTGGCTTAAAAAGTTGATATTCGTAAAGCCTTTGACAATCTGAGTTGGAAGTTCTTATTATTAGTTTTGACACACTTTGGTTTCACCTCTAGTTTTTCGGTTGGATTAGTACAATTATTCATTCATCTATGCTTTTTATCAGAATAAATGACAGTTTGGTGGGTTTTTTTTTTCCTTGTAGTAGAGGTGTCAGACAAGGTGATCATTTGTCTCCTTTAGTTTTCTGTCTTGCAAAAGAAGTTCTCAATAGAGGTATCTCGAAGCTTGTGAATGATAAGAAGATTCTACATATGGCTAGTCCGCAAGGTTATCTCATTCCCTTTCATATTTTATATGTTGATGACATATTTGTTTTCTGTAGGGCGGATAATAAGTCTATTTGAAATTTGAGTATTTTTCTTAAAACATATGGTGATTTTTTCGGGTCAATATGTTAATAATTCTAAGAGTAGTTTTTTTGCCATGGATAATTCTTCAAGATTTGTCTCCAAAATTCAATGTATTCTATTGACTGATAAAGTCAAATTGAAGCTAGCATCTTGGAAAGGTAAATCTCTTAGTATGATGGGTCGGATTCAGTGTGTCAATACGGTGACTACTGGATTTCTAGCTTATAACTTTAATTTGTATAAATGGCATGTTTCACTTCTTAAACAAGTTAAGGAGTGGTCTCAAATTTTTATTTGGACTAGTGATATTATGAAAAAAAGGCATAATTATCGTTAATTAGGCTATGATTTGTTCTCCTATTGAGAATGGAGGTTTGAAGATTATTAACCTTTATCATGAAAATAATGCGTATCTTCTTAAGCTTGCTTGGAACTTTGCTTATAGCAACATGCCTTAGTCTTTTCTCCTGAAAGCTAGGGTTCTTAAATCAAAATATGAGCTTAGAATAGTTTATAGATCCTCATATATTTGGACTGGAATTAAGTCGTTTTATTCTACTATACTTGATAATACTTCTTGGATTGTTGGTACAAGTACTTTTATTAATTTTTGGAATGATAAATAGTGTTCTTCTACCTCTTTAGTCTCCCAGTTTTGGATTAGTTGTGATTGGAATATTCCTTTGTCTTTACAACAGATGCCTCATTTTTTTAATCATATCATAATTTGGGAGGAACATGATATTCCTAATTGGATTCTAGATAAGTCTGGTCGTTTCACTCTTAAATCGGCTAGAACTTTTTTTCTTGGTTGGGGTAAATTTATTTGGTCTTCATCTATTTCGCTTTCCAAAACTCTAGTACTCTGGAAATTTTTTCATGGGTGGCTTCCTACAGATCTGCATATTCAATATAAAGGTTTGCATATATGTTTGATGTGTACACTTTGTGGAAAGCATGAGAAATATATTCAACATTTATTTTTTGAATGTTCTATTACTTTGCTTATTTGGAGTTGGGTTCAGTAGGTTTTTCTTACTCCTCAATTCTCTAATAAGAATGATCTTCTTTCTTTTATTAAGGGTGATGGTAGTCCTTTGGTTAAATTGCTTAAGCTTGTTGTGATAACTTTTTCTATTTAGATGAGATGGTGTATGAGGAATTATGCTAGATTTCAGGATAAGATTGATGTTTCTAGGGCTATTTCGATAAATAAAGATTTAACTTGTCTTGTGGGAAATTTTTCTAAAGCTTCAATGAAGAATGATATGTTGGATTTCAATGTCATTGTTTTTTTGTATTAATACGTGTACTGGTAAAGTTTTTCGCCCTCTTCCTGTTAGATGAGAGTTTTCTTCACTAGTCTGGGTTAAAATCAACATTGATGGCGTTGCTCGGGGATATCCTAGTCTTGCTACTTGTGGAGGTATTTTCCGAAGGAGTATAAGGGGTTTATATGTTGGTTCTCTGCGTTTCTTGACATTCAGACTGCTTTGGTTGTTGAGTTTTATGGAGTTATATATATTCTATGGAGGAAACTCAAAGGATAGTGTATTCAGACTACGCTAATTACACTTTTGTGTCCGTTTATTACACCCAATGTCCGTTTTTGGCCCATTGTAAGAAGGATATTTCATGTAGTGGTATTTTTTTTTGTAAACAATGCTCTCACTTAAACCGGTAGACGTAAAACCATCTTTTTGCAGTAGTGTTTGTCCAAATCAAATGGATGCCCATATTTTCTCTTACAAAATACAATAAAGAATAAACAAGTTTCTTGTTGGTGCTTGAAAAGTCAATGATTTATATTTTAAATAGAACAGTGGTGAGGGTATTAGAAAAAGGAATTTTGAAATATAAGGAGATTGATATTGCATGTCCCATTTTTAATAAAAAGCAAGCATTGGTCTAAACCAAAGAAATTAAAGAATATATGTTGTTTAAGAGTTCTACCTCACCTTCTATTGTCTCTTCCAACAGTTGCAAGAATTTGCTGCCTTTTCTGTACATCTCAAGCACCACACCTACTTGCCCACCGTCTCACCCAAATCATTGATTGCAGCTGCCAGTGAGCCAGCCATGACTGCCACTACACGTGCCAAAGACCCATTCTCCATAAATACAGATCTCACTGTTCCAATGCCTGATACGGTGATGGAGCAGGGAAGGGGAAGAACACAAAGAAAATGAGAAAAATAAGTGTTGGGATAGAGTTATATCAGAATAAAAACAACTTTTCTAGGATAAAAATAATATAACCCACAACATGCCTACTCTCCTAGTCTAGTGGGGTATATAATACCTTTTGAAAAACTATTTGTCCTCATAGACAGCTGTGCTGAAAATACTGAAAAGCTATAACAGAAAATTCTAACAGAAAAGGGGATCCAATCCCTACAAAAGACAAAAGAGATCCTTCTAGATATAATCCTTTAACCAAATGGGCCTGAATGTCCTTCTAATAGGCCTTGTGCTTGTGAGTCCCGTATCAATAGTCAACCCCTGCAGAGCAACCTTGTCCTCAAGGTTTTGGATGGATGAACTTGGCAGAGAAGTTGTGATGGAGGACACAATGGTATAGGAACTAGGGGTGTGAGAGGTAAAACGGGGTGGTGTGCTTATTGTTGGGTTATTATTGATAGTGGGTGTTGGTTTTTGGGGGGGCAGGGGGTAGGATTGGGCCCCGCTGGATTTTTGATGGGTGCTTGTTTGGGGAAAAAAGGTTGGACTATTTGATGTGGGTGGTGGACCAAGGTAATTTTTGTGGTGTGGGGGTGGACGTGAGAGGGTGGGAATAAATTGGGAAGGGGTGTGGCGCAGGCTTTTAGGCCACGTTGGGGTGGGGTGTTGGCAAAGGGGGTTGAGAGTGGGTTGTAGATTGGCATGGGAAATGATGGCAAATTCATGAAGTTCTTCTTGGAATCATGTGAAAGATGGTGCGGAAGCCATGGATGTATATGAGCAAGATCCTCCTAAGAGCTATGGTGATCTTGAAGGTGCATGATGTGTATGAATATTGTGATGTTCGGCCAGCCCAAGGAGAGGTGAAGGATGTGAAGTTTAGAGCCTAGAGTTCTAGGGAGAAGCAAAGCTTGGCACAAAATGGCAGCATAACTTTACTCACAATAAACTTGAAAATACAAGGTGTAGGCTCCTCTTTTTATAGGCTAAAAAGGACCATAATGCAACCCTAATGCTAATCAAAATGAAATGCAAATTTACATCACATGGAGCACATGGCCATGTGGAGAATCCTTCTAGAAAGTGACCAAATCTTTAGCAAATCTAGGTCAAGTCTCATGGAATCAAGTTTATGCTATTTACACCACAACTAATATTAAGATACCCCTAATGGGCCTTCATGTAGCATAAACAAATCTGCATGGATTCGCTTGGCCATGGGCTTAGCAATTTGGTCCTAGACGCTCCTTTCATTGGCCTAGACGCTCTCCACCTTGAGCTAGACGCTCCTCCCCTTTGGCCTAGACGCTCCTCCCTTAGCCCTAGACGCTCTTGGTTTGGCTTTGGATGCTCATGTCTTGGCTTTTGTCTTTCTTGTGAAGTTGTGCTTGGCCCTCTTCCATCAGGAAACCCAAAGGACAAGGTTTGGAATGAGATTGGTTTTGTAACGTTGGAATTTGGTGTGTGCCAACTACTTGTATTGAATGCGGCACAGAGTCACGTGAAGGTGCTGCAGGGAGTTGATGACGTGGCACAATATGGGTCATTGATGGAGATGAAGTGGCGTGCGCTGATGGTGTGGGTAGATGGTTAGGTGCATTTACTTGTGGAAGTAAATGGGTAGGTGAAGGTAGGTGCGGGAGTAAATGGGCACGTGAAGTAAAGGTGGGTGGTTGGTGAAGGGGTTTAATGAGGGCCGTTGATGAGGGACACGTGGCTAGTGTAGGTGTGTTCAATGCAGTGTTAGGTGAGTTTATGGGTGGAAGTGAAGTTTCACTTAGGGTTATTTTGTGGTTTGTGTTGGACAAGTTAGAAAGGGGTGGGCTTCTTTCCTGGCTGTGAGGGTGGTGGGGTAGAGGGGGTTTTGGTCAATGATAAGGTTTGCTGTTTTGGCCATGCGTTGTTGTGACAACGCCAAATTGGTCTTCAACTGGTGCAAAATTTGCGTTCGCTCTTGAAGGGTGGTGTCCAGATTGGGTTCCGATGCAGTGCCCGATACATAATCCGGAATGGATGGTGGTGGTCTTCCATTGTTTTGATGGTCGAATGAATATAATTTATTTTATTATTATTAATAATTATATTAATATGTATAAATTATATTAATAATAATAAGTATAATAAAAATGATAATATGACTAAAGAACTTGTCTGGTTTAGTGGTTAATGCTTCCCTCAGGTCTGAACACTAATGCCTTAGTTAATTCATCTAAGAGTTCTAAGAGTTCCTATGACGGGTGGGGGTGAGACAGGGGTTATGGAGGGTGTGATTGACAACCTCTTGTTTGGAGTCCCAATCTTTTTTACGAGATTCTATAGTGTGGTGTAAGGCATTATAACGGGTTTCATGATGGTCATGGGTTTGCTGGATTTGGGTTTGGAGGTGGGCTAGTTTGTCTAAAATGGTTTGCAGGGTTTCCTCTAAATCTTTAATTGATTTGGGAGCCATGGAGCTAGGCTCAATGAAAGCACCAAATTGATACGGTGATGGAGCGGGGAAGGGGATAGAGATATATCAGAATAAAAACAACTTTTCTAGGATAAAAATAACATAACCAACAACATGCCTACTCTCCTAGTCTAGTGGGGTATATAATACCCTTTAAAAAACTATTTGTCCTCATAGACAGTTGTACTGAAAATAATGAAAAGTTATAACAGAAAATCCTAACAGAAAAGGGGATTCAATCCCTACAAAAGACAAAAGAGATCCTTCTAGATATAATCCTTTAACCAAATGGGCCTGAATGTCCTTCTAATGGGCCTTGTGCGCCCAAACTCCTTTTCATCAGCACTCACTTCACTATGTTTCCCAGCCTCCCACAATCCTCAACGTCTTTTCTCCTCACCACTTCAACAACCTTGCTAGCACTTCACTCCATTCATTGTTCCTCTTGCTTCGTGCTTTCTCTTGCTGCCTTTTCTTTTTTTCTTTCTGGCATGCTCGCTATAAACATGGGACTAGTAAAACAATAATTTGTTTATCATACTCAAATCCAAATAAAAGAATTAGTTGATTATATCATACTATCATACACTAAAGCAACTGCTATAACATTCTTGATGATTATTCAATTTTGAATACAATGGCCATGACTCTCGAAGGTCCTTAATTGTTTCAAACAAACACAAATGTCTTTTGAAATTTCATTAATGAAGAATATTGTTAATTTCTTTTCCATGTTCCTATTAGTAATTTCTTTCGAAGAATATAACATGATACATATTAAAAAAACTTGACCATGTTATGGAGAATTAAGGGAGATCTCATTCAGATCATTCAAGTCTGGTGTGGCATTGAAATATGTATTGTTTTGTATACCGTACGTACTACGCATACATGCGTTCCATATATAGTTTGGATTTGAATTCCTTACACACATGCATAAAAAAATATATGTGCCATCTCCTTACAAAACTTATGAGTTATAAAGATAGAGAGAAATGTGAGAATTAAATTTGGATTGTTGAGTGTGAATTACACGAAGGTACGTACAAAAATATGTGCATATTCTGAATGAATAGGGTGTGAAGCTATGTTAGAGGACTATACAAAATAATAAAGAATTAAAGAATATTGTATGGTGAGATGAAATGTTATCCTAATTAAAAGAGCTTGCTGGCGAATTCATCTACGGCCATTCCTTCCATACCACAGGAAGCAGATTTTGAGGCAAGGCGTCTCAGCTCCGAAACGCTTCTTCCCAACTTCATTGCCACCTTCATTTCAAATACCTCACCGTTTTCTCTTTTCTCAATGTCTTTTTCTTCAAGCGTGTCCCTAATCGTCTCTTCCAACAGCGTGAAGAATCCACCACAGTTTCTGTACATTTCAAACACCATGCCTACTTGGCCACCATGCTCAAATGCATTAACTGCTGAAGCCAATGAGCCAGCCATGAGAGGCACTAATGCCGCCAATGATCCATTCCCCACAAACGAAGACCCCACTGCTGCAATCCCACTCAGTAAAGGCCCCGCAATTGCAAAACTCTTGCTCACCTTCAACGCTATGTTTCCGAGCCTCTCGTAGTCCTCACAGTCTTTCTTCTTTATCACTTCAATCACTTCTCTCAATTCCTTTTCAAGGTCTTCACTCCATCCATTGTTAGTCCTTTTGCTCTCTTGTGTTTTGCTTCTTCTATGGGACTGAGACGAAGGCCACCAGACTGCAGGTTCATATTTTGCGGGAAACTTGTCAAGCATGGCTCCCAACAAGGGAAGTGGGTAAGCTCTGTCGATTGCCAGCACCTTCTCCATTGAACTCTTCACATCTTTCTCTGTGGGATTTCCAAGAGCGATTATGGTTTGGATTTGGGTATGAAGCTGTTTGAAAAGCCTTGTAGCATTGCGTTGCTCCTCGGCGAGTTGTGAGGGCTGAATTTTGTTCATGATGAGTGACATTCCAGTGGCCGCAGAAAACAAGAGAGTGGATGATAGTTTCAAGGCCAAAAGAGGTGTCTCAGTGTCACCACTGGTGGCTGCAGCAACACCAGCCATGGCTGTGGCAGTGAGAGTGATCATGTTGACGGAGTTAAGAAGAAGAGTGTTCCAGTTGTTTCTTTGTTCGCCAATGTTTGTGTGCATTTGAATTCTGTCAGCGACTTCCTCTAGAATTGCGTAGAGTTGAACTGTGAGGTTATTAGATTTGTTGGTGGGACTGTATAAATCTTCATATATCTGTGTGGTAATCAGATTCTTCTCCAATGGAATAGTGTCTTTGGATCCATGAAGTTGATGAATCTTGAGTGTTCTTGATGGCAGTTTTGGAACGGAATAAGTGAGTGGTGAAGGGATAGAAGCGTTGACTTTTCTTACCGAAGAAGAGGATAAAGAGAGTATAGGTGTGGTTCGTAAAGAAGCCATGGGATGTGTCTCTACTGTTTGTGTTGATGAGATTGAGTTTGGAAGTATTGGAGATGAGAATGGAGATGGGAATGGAGATGAGATTGGAGATGAGAAGAATGGAGATGAGAAGGAGAGATAAGGGTAGGGTTGGCGTGTGTGTGTGTATATATATATATATATATATATTGAGAGAGAGAACAGATCCAAAGGAAAAAGTCACGTATAAGGAAAACGTTGACTAATGAATATTTAGGAAAAGAAAAGTAGAAGAATAGACTTGGCCTTGGTGTGATGGCGGACTCTTTCAGCTCTCAGATTTTGGTGAGTTCGAAATTTCAACATCTTGGCTTTCAATGTGAGACGCAGTAAAGCCACCAACAACGCCATCAATATTAGAATGTCAAATCAAACTATCTAATACTTCTTCATTCAGCACAGGGATGATTTTTTGTTTCCTTTACTTATTCTTAAATTCTTTCTTTTCATTTATCACTCAGTACTCTTCCATAATGACAAATGTTTATTGTCTTCATCAGAACCTATGGAATCAAAAAAACACTTACTTGAGCTACTCAATTAACTGTCAAGTCGTTTTCTCTCTGGAATTTCAATATTCTTTTATATTTCAAAACACATCTCTCTATATATTTATATTAAACACATCCATGAGGGCTATCTATATTTTACATCAAGAGGAAAGGTTGTTGAAATTAATTTCAACTTGCTCATATAATAAATTAAGATATTCAAATTATTTTATAATCAAAAAGTTATTATACTTAATTCTTAGAACTAAATATTATCGTTAGAACAATCGAAATAGAATATGTATCGATCGGTGAGGGCGGGAATAATTCTATAACTTTTGATATTGGATGTCGACCAACCGACTTGTATAAAATGCATTAAGATAAAAAAGATAATTAATACATGATAAATCAAGTATTACTCTTTTAATTATGATTATGTATATTAATTCCAATCAACATCATGATCCATTACAATGGTATAAATAGACACCACATAAAGGTACGTCAATATTATTACATCATTAATAATACCAAATATTTCTACAAATAGATACTCATTTCACATCATTAAAATATCTAGTTAGGTGAAAGGAATCATGACCAAGGTTATCAAGAGTTAATATAGATTCGTGAGATGTCTCTAAACTTGATTTGTAAATCTGACTTGTACACTAGTGTAAGAGTCTATTAATTATTGAAATATAAATATTTATGATACTAATTCTATAATATTGAAATAAAAATACTAGTTCTCAAAGTGATAATATTTTATCTCAATCTTATTTCATCCACACACTATGTAAAAAAAAAAAAAAAAAAACCCGAGATAAGAATAACTTTAAAAATCAACCTCGGATAAGAATAACCTTAAAAATCAACCCAAAATAAGAATAAATTTAAAAATCAACCCCAAATAAGAATAACTTTAGAAATAATTCCTAAATTGTTATGTCAATAGACTATCCAATACCTATCAGACAACTCATGGTATAAGTGTTTATGTGTTTTGATGATAACATATACAATAGTATGTGTTGTTATATATAATCAATCTCACTCATGTACATAATCATTAAAAATTATATATCAAAAGATACATGTGATAGATGTTGCAAAAAAATACAAGTGCGGAAGAAGACTATATAGAAAGTGTACATTAGACGATGTACTAGGAAAGTGAAAGGTGATGACATTATCAAATAGTGTACACCTATGAAAAACGATGCAAATGATGCATGTGCTATATAGTGAGTACACATCAAATATTGTCGAAAGAAGAAAGATGATGTTACACAAAAAGTGAGACTATGACAGACGATCAACAGACAAGTTTGAAAAATTAATCGATTCAATTAATCAATTAAACCAACAATACAAATAAAAATAAAATATCATTCAATCTAATGTTTATCAAATCAATTCAATTAATTCCTAATTTGATTTCTAAAATTAGAAACATAAATTAAAATCATAAAGTGAAAATTCGATATATGCTCTCTAATATGAAGAAACATAGGCCTAAATGTGAGCTCTAATTAAGTCCACAAGTCAAATTAAGAGTTTAAACTAAAATAAGGAAAATAATAAAAAAAAAGCATAAAATTATAAATTCAACAAATCATATGCCCATTTTGAAGTCCCAGAAATGTAGAATCCAAGCTACTAATATTAGTCGAAAATAATATCTACAAAAAATTGTGGCCAAAATAGTAAGTTAGGTTATGTTAGCTGAAAATGCAAGATTAAAGCAATTATGTACATTGAACCCAATTTATTACTTCTACAAGAAAATGATTTAGAAACTAAAAATAAAGCATATTGGAAGTGTAATATTTGTCATCAGGAAGATGACTACTTTTTTTATTATTTTATTATTCTCAAGTACTTTAACATTACAATACATTCTAAGAATGTTCCAAAAGTGCTAATAGGACAACGAAATCCTCCAGGCATAAGCAATTTTAGATGCAATATTGATGGGGCTACTCATGACAATCCTAGTGTAGTACCTTGTTGAGGTATTTCAAAGGTAGCAATAAAGAATATTTGGGAGGTTACACATCTTTTATTGGTAATGTTTTTGCCTTGAAGGAAAAGATTATGATCATGTTAACAATTGATTTTGTCATGGTGAAAAGTGGTCATCCATTTTAAATCGGCTAGGACTTTTTTCTTGGAACCAGGAGTTCCTTATGGTTGGGGTAAATTTATTTGGTCTTCAGATATCCCACCTTCCAAAACTTTTGTCCTTTGTAAAGTTTTTCATCGGCGGCTTCCTATAGATCAACATATTCAAAATAAAGGTCTCCATTTTTGTTCTATGTGTACACTTTGTGAAAAACATGAGGAATTTATTAATCATTTATTTTTTGAATGCCCTAATGCTTTGTATATTTGGAGTTGGGTTCGACGGATTTTTCCTACTTCTCATTTCTCTAATAAGGAGGATCTTCTTTCTTTTATTAAGAGTGATGGTAGTCCTTTGGTTAAATTGATTAAGCTTGTTGTGATAACTTTTTTTATTTGGATGTTATGGCGTATGACGAATTATGCTCGTTTTCAGGATAAGATTGAGGTTTCTAGGGCCATTTCAGTTATTAAAGATTTAACTTGTCTAGTGGGAAAGTCTTATAAAGCTTAAATGAATAATGATATGATGAATTTCAGTGTGATTAAGTTTTTTTGTATTAATACTTGTACTGGTAAAGTTCTTCGTCCTCTTCCTGTTAGATGAGAGTTTCCTTCACCAGGTTGGTTTAAAGTTAACACTGATGGGGCTACTAGGGGTTATCCAGGTTTTGCCACTTGTGGAGGTATTTTCCATGGAGTACGGGGGAGTTTATTGGAGCGTTCTCTGCGTTTCTTGACGTTCAGACTGCTTTGGTTGCTAAATTTTATGGAGTAATATATGCTTTGGAGGAAGCTCAAAAGTTGGGACTTACTAATGTCTGGCTGGAATGTGACTCTGCCTTCGTTTGTGCTGTGTTTACTGCTAGCACAAATGTTCCTTGGATGCTTCGTAATCGATGGAATACTTGTCTTAATTACTGTGGAAAAATCAGGTTAGGGTTACTCATATTTTTCGTGAAGGGAATACGTGTGCTGATAAGTTGGCTAATTTAGGATTTATTCACAGAGAATCATTTTATTGGTATAGTAGGCTTCCATATAGTCTGTTCTTAGAAGTCTTTATTAATAGGTATAGTCTACCTATGTATCGTTTTTGTTAACATATGGGTTTTGGTCTAGTCCCCCCATATTTTTGTATTTTCTTTCTTTTTCTTTTTTAATAATACTTTTTCATGTAATGGAAAATGATTGTTGTTACTTGAGGTGTCAGCCTAGTTTAGATGTCAAGTAGCATAGTGATGCCTAACATGAAAGCTTTTTATAAAAAAAAAATGGTCATCCATTTAATTGGAAAAATATTTTATGCTAGTGGTTGAAACCATTAAGAAACCTGCTATGCTTTTTTGACATATATTTTGTGCATACATTTATAGTTGTAGACTGAAATCAATTTTCCTATGTTTTATTTTTAATTTTAAACTTCTCTCCTTTTAGTAGTAATAAATTGGGTTCAATGTACATATTTGTTTTAATTTTGTATTTTTAGCTAATTTGACCTATGCTTACTATTTTGGCTATAATTTTTGTGTATATATTATTTTTAGTTGATTCCATTTGCATTGAATTCTAAATTTCTAAAACTTCAAAATAGATATATGTTTTCCTAGATTTTGAGTTATGTGCTATTTTCTATGGTATTTAGAAGTTGAGGCAGATTTGCCAAACTTTTGTAAACAAACTCATGAATTTTATTTTTTCTTAGACTTTTGTAGTTTAACTTATGAATCTAATTAGATCCCACACTTGGGCTTATTTTTACTTCAGATTATAGATCATATATATATAACTTAAATGTGCTCTAAACAAAGAAAGAAATCATTTGTTTAGTTTTCAATTTAAAAAATTGTCTTTTCATCTATTTTTCTCTTTAAGTTTTGAGATTTCCTCATCCTTGTCTCCTCTCATTTGCATTTTTTGTTTTTTTATCCATGAAGAACTAATTTTTGAAGATCAATTCACGGAATCAAAATCAAACAGTTCTAATTAAGATTTCCCCAATCATTTAATGTTGAGTTTTTCTTTCTCTCTCTAGTTTTGGATTTGACTTTATGATTATAATTTGCATTTCTGATTTTATAGTAGTCAAATTAGTCAAATTGGATACAAATTAAATTGAATGATATTCTGATTTAATTTTGTATGACGAACTTAATTGATTAATTGAATCAATTAATTGTTCTAATTTGAATATGAATGTTTGGAGAACTATGATAAGAGAATTTTTTTTGGTTCTTGAATATGTGAATTGACGTTTTGCCTTCTTATATTTTGTTTGTCATCTTTATTTCCATTTTTGTATTTAATTTAATTTCTATTTTACAATTTTTTTCAATACCTAAAATACAAAATTAATTTATATAGGAAAATATTAAAAATTAAATGCAATTAATATGTGCCTTTATGAATTTTCCTTGGTCGTGCCCTATATTGCAAAATTGTATATAAACATAGAATATTTGATTTCAAGAATGACATTGAATATCATGATTGTATCATGGATTTGGTCCTCCATGTTCATATTTGTTCCTATTTTTTTTTCTTTTTAATAATATCATTCTCTCTAAGGGAAAAATGATTGATGAACTTTGAGATGTCACAATTTCATAGTGATGCTTAGAAAATAATAACCTTTTTGGTAAAAAAAGATAGGGATTACTAAACTATATTTATAATTGACTTTTTTTTTTTAAATGACAACAAATTTTGTCCAAAATCTTTGACATCTCTTCAAAGGAAAACATTATATTCAAGAAATTGATATAAAGTGTCAACATGTCTTCTCAATACTATTTTTAAGATCAATTTTTACTATCAAATTTTTTGGCCTTTTTAATTTATTACTATTATTGATAAAAAAAACCTATATCGAAAATATACATAAATGAAGATTAGTGCGAGAAAAATGTTAATGTTAGAGTAAAGTCCAACCATCCTTGTTTTGATTAAGTTTTTTTCTCAACAAATTATAAAACATGAACATGCTTCCTTTATAAGACAATGTGTAAAAATATACTAATGTATGAAGTGTTTAATTTTGAAATTATTTAAAGAAGTTATCATGAAAAGTTTATAAAAATTTAAAAACATGTAGAAAAATAAAATTGAGTAAAAAATAGTAAAAAAAATTAAGTATTTAAATTTTGTAAATATTATATAAAATATACATAAATTTAAGAATATAAATTTAAGATGAAGTAATTAATTAATGTAAAATGTAATTCATGTATTTAAAAATAGAGAGTCAGTTTTATCTAAAAATGTTTTATTTGCCTTAAGAAAAAAAAAAGTTAGATAAAACTTTTGATTAGTAACTTAAATAAATTTAAATGTTATATATGTGCAATGGATGAATGAACTAGGGATTTTGCTTTGATATCCATTATAATTTTAAAGATGTTACTTCTCATAAATGAAGCATAAGATCATGTTAAAGAATTAGCGAAAATGTATATGATACAAACATATTAAGACTAAGTGCGTGAGTAAGTATCTTATTCTTAATTGTTAGATTGCTACAATATCCAAAGTGTCCCAAAGTTGACCACATGCTCTATAAATGTCATTTTCATAGTTACTGAGTTTGATATCAAAAATAAATTGATGTTTTCTAACTGAAGCACATAATAATGCAATAAGTTTTAAGTGACGAGATGACACATATGCAATATTCCTTATAAGTGTGTTAATACAGTTTCCCAATGCACTAAATAATAGGCATTTGACATAGTAATTTTAGTAGACTTAGTTCTTAATAAATATAACATAAATAAGTAAATTTCGACTAGGTCCAATATAGAATGAACTTAAAATCATGGAATAGAGTTCATGATTAGATTTTGGATTATAAGTTCATAATCCTAGTTCATTGTCATTTTGGGTGGAACATGTGTACTTGTTTTTTTATTGCAGTTAGTAAGGTAAGAGTTGAACTAAGAAGTACATTGTAAAGGATGAAAGAGGGTATCATGAGCAATTTGACAAATATGACTCATTGATATTCGTGATAGTATACAGAATTAACTTAGAATCATGGAATGGAGTTTTTTTTTTTTTTGATCAGCAAAGAATTAAATGAAATTAAGAGGGACACTTCAGGGGTGTCCCAACCCTTATACAAACTGGAACAAAAACACTCACACATTACAAGAGAGGCACCCTAAACCCCCCTATCCCACTATAAATCCACCTTAAGCACGTAGCCAGAAGGGCCACCCGCAATAGAGCTGGTATGCAGAGCAGGCAATGAACCAGCCATCCATCTAGCCTAAATTACCAAAACTACACATAAACCATCCTTGCAAAAGTTCCATTCACCATGCTAAGAGGCAGTATTTGCAGTATCAACAAAACCACACTCCAGGGGCACCAACCAACACTTCAAACTGCCTCCATCCACACGTTGTCCAAGGGCGGCCCAGCCAATGCACATGTCCATCTTCAACCCAGTATCTCGCTCAACCAGCTCTCCAACCAGCATCTTTCACCAGAGAATACCTTCCTGAGAGCATGATTCACCGGTGCATATCCCTTAAAGCATATAGGGTCAAGCTAAACCAGCGCAACCACTCTGGTACGAGCTCCTTGCCAAGCTTATGAACCTGCACATCCAGCCAACCAACAACATCGCAAACCTAACGCATGCCTAGTACCATCCCCAGCTTCTATGAAACTTTGCTTAATAACATGCTTACACACTGCTCCAATAGAATTTCACCCGATACTAACAGAGGAGCATAACAATCAACTACACAATTCCATTACCTCTCCATTTCTTCATCCACCCGAGCGTACTCCTTGGCAGCTTGCGATGAAGCAAACAAGGGGGTTGCTTGGGAGACCCAACACACTACTGGACCTCTACAACTAGCTCTCTACTCCTTCTGTCAGCAACTCCATAGAGTCTCCATTGCCATCAAGAGCAGGTCAGCTGCAGCACGACCCCACATTGACCCCACTCCCGAGCCTCTGCTGAACCCACAATCACCCTGCATAACTTCTACCCCCACCTTCCTTCCTCTATTTCTCCACCAAACATATACTACTTATAGCTACTTATACACACCATTGGATTCAACACCCAATCCGAGAGAGAGTAGTTAAAGTTAACCCCGTTATGCTTTAACCATAACCACGATTTAAGTTGGGCCTTTTGGAATACTTCTTCTTCATCTACAACACCTTGGTTGAACACTACTTCATTTCTCTGCTCCCACAAGCACCAAACTATGGTTGCCCATACCCCTTTCCAAATCAGATTTTGTTTATTACTTCCCTGGGTCAAGTTGAAGCTTTCAAAGTGGACCCTAACATCATTATGTTTGACAAACAGAACTCCAATCCATCTAAAGAACATACTCCATACACTACAAGCAACTTTGCACTCCAGGAAAAGGTGTTGACATAACTTCTCCTTGGTCTTGCAAAGAGCACATTCAGTAGTGTCCAACAATACTCCTCTCCTCCTCAAACAAAGCCTGGTTGGGATTCTGTTTAGCAGCACCCTCCAGGATGTGAGCATGACATTAGGGAACGTCTTCGCTTTCCAGAGATACCTGAAAGCTTCAATTTGAGGGCCCCCTATCAGTCTTACCTAAGCACTCATACGCAAAACTCACTGTAAAGCATCCATTAGCTTCACTACTCCACACAAGGGCATCATTCTCATCCTTCATCACAACAACTCTGGAGATGATGTCACCCAGCTCAGATTCCATCACGGTTTCCCACTCAAATCTAGCACGCCTCCAACTTAAGGTCCACCTCCACATCGATCCTTCCCACCCTCCTACTTCTTTCACCTTGTGACCTTGGTTTAACGACAAGGAGAACAGTCTCGGAAACAAGGTTTTCAGCTTTGAGTTCCCTACCCACACATCCTCCCAGAAACGAATTTTGTCTCCACTCCCTATCTTCCAACCTACTTCTTTTTGAAACCACCCTTCTCCTCCTCCCTCCCTACAGATGCTCATAAAATCTCTCCACCACCAAGACTGGTATTTCATAGGCACAAGCCCATTATTTAGTTCCATACCATACTTCGATTCCAACATTTCCTTCCACCTTCCTTTCTCGTTAGAGATATATCGCCATTTCCACTTAGCCATGAGTGCAAAGTTAAACTTTCGGATATCTCTTATCCCCAATCCACCTTCCTCTTTTGATTTACACAACTCTTTCCAACTAATCCATGATATCGACGACTTGAACTTTCCCCACCCCCATAGAAACCTCCTTTGAATGCCAATAATACTTTTACAGACCACATCCGGTGCTTTGAAGAGAGACAGGTAGTAGAGCGGCACAGCGGAAAGGACAAATTTGATTAAACATACTCTTCCTGCCATTGAGAGAAATCTCCCTTTCCACACACTGACTTTAATTTGTTCAAGACAGGTTCCCAGAACTTTTTCTTCCTCGGATTACCCCCCACTTCTAGGCTCAAGTAGTTGAAGGGTACACCCATCTGCCCACAATTCAGAGTTTTTGCATAAAAGTCCAGATTACTTTTCAACACATTTATGCCTGCTAGTTTTGACTTGTGGAAGTTAATCTTCAGTCCTGAGGCTATCTCAAACCCCCTGAGGATAGACTTCAAGGTAATCACATTGCTGAATGAATCCTGACATAAGAACAGGGTATTGTCAGCAAATTGGAGAATGTTAAGTTCTACCTCCTTTCTTCCTATTTTTAGCCCAGATAGGAGATTTGCCTTCCCCGCTTGCCTTACTAGCCCAGCAAGCCCTTTCCGCAACCACAAGAAACAGAAAAGGAGCAAGGGGGTCGCCCTGCCTTAACCCTCTTGACGGTTTGAATTCCTCTGTAGGACTGCTGTTGACGAGTACAGACACCGTTGCACTCTCCAGGCATCCTTGTATCCACATAATCCATCTGCTATCATAATCCATCTCCCATGTCCTCTTCTCCACCATCCCCCCCTTCTGACCTGCGGTCCTTCCCGGCCCTTCGCCTGACCTTCTCCTCACCACTCTTCACAGAGCAATCTGTGTCTTCTACATAGGTTTCCGAGGATGACACACTATCACTAGACTCATATGCATAGTGATTGCCATTGCACCCACCTCCTTCGCAGCCAATGGCCTCTTCTTCTATGAAGATACTGCAAACATGTTTATTAATCTGCACTGTTCTCATCATTCTGACACTACCAAGATTTTGAACGCGGACTAACAATCTTGCATATTCCAGGACCTCCCATGTTAGCGTAGACTTGTCAATGGATACCATCGTGGCCGAAGAAGATATTTGTCTAACCACTTTTGAGAAGCAGTCCATATTCCAGAACGATAGGGGCAACCCATAGCACTTCACCCAGACTGACTTATGGCTTGCACCACTGTTAACCGACCAAGGCTTAACATCAGAGAACACCGATTCAAACCACTCTTTATTGTTTTCCAGAATGTCCTCCATAACCTCCCCTTCTCTTGGAGTAAGCATAACAAGGTTGTCACCCAGGAATCTCGCCCTTACCATTGTCATTCCTCCCTTCACAAGTTCCTCTCCCAACATACCAAAGTCCAATCCATCACCGAGGGTCCCAACCGCACTTCTTTCCAGTAGAATATGTTGTTGTGTTTTAAGAGCTAGGCCCTTCCACGACTCATGAGGTTCTCCTGTGACGACATCAACATAGGATCTATTCCTATTCTTCTCCCTCCAGATCCCTTTATCTCCATGTTTCCAAGACGTCTCAGCTTCCTTCAGATACCGCTTCCCTTCTGACTTCTGACTCTCTCTTGGCAGCTCCCTCGACACCCTCCGCTCTTCCTTGCTACGACCATACTGATGTCTCCTATATTTCGGGATGTTCACGTGCAACTTCCTACTTCCAATGTATATCTAGTCTAGCTCTCTCTCCAGTCGCCCTTCATCTTTTACTCCAAAAAAGCTCACAAAACCGAACCTCCTCCCCCATTTATTGAGTCTTCGTGAGATAAAGACATCCTTCACACTTGCCCATTTTTGAAAGACCTTAACCATGTCCTTTTCACCAACACCCTGAGGAATATTCGTGAAGAAGAACGACGAGGAATCATTTGCGTATCCCTGACCGCCATCCTTTGTAGCACGTCCTCTACTCCCCATGTTTTCTCTCTCTCTCATCATGGAATGGAGTTGATTATTAGATTTTGGATTATAAATTCCTAACCCTAGTCCATTGCAATTTTGGGTGGAACATTTGTACTTGTTTTTTCACTACAAGAAAATCGTGAATTATATACGGATTACTACATGATCCTGCCTGTTGACCAAAACGCTGGAGCTTTGCCTCATCAAACTTGGATCGACTTATGCGCCGTGTTAGCCTCCGTCCTTCACCGCGATCCACCTTAAGAACCTGCAAAAGACGAAACGGCGCCGCTGCGGCCGATCACGCTCCGACGCCCAAGTCAGCGACTGAACCACCAATTACTTAAGAGTAAAACTCAAGAACTCTAAGGAACCGTGACCAGTTCTCTCTCAGTGTACTCAAGACTCGCAAGCGTAAAGAAACAATCTGAACGTCCGTACCTCAGAAGTTCGTTGGAAACTCTTATATACCTGGGCACTTTCTCTCTCCTGGCAGTTACACATCTGGACACGTGGCTCGCATCCAGCTGTACACGTGCCATCATCTGGAGCATCCTTGACTTGGGCGCTACTTCTTACTCTTCAGATTTTTTGGCTAAGTTACTTATGCATGATACTACTCAGTGCATAGTTGCCTTGGAGCGTGATCTCTTCTGGATGGCGAGTTCGGGTGCCTTCGTACACACCTTCCCTGTGGTCTCGCCGGCCGCCTTCATGATCTGCCCTACCTGCTTCACCGTATATGTTCAAGTAAGCTGTCTCCCGACCTCATCCTCTGGCCAGCTGGGAAATGACTATCTGCCTTCATCTTCGGCGATGTCCTTGTTTCGGCGATCTCTAACCACTTGGTCGCCTGGGTTCACATCTGGCGACTTCATCTTCAACCCGGTGACCGCCGGTTTAGGTATGCTGGAGATCGGAGCACACCAACTTAATAACTGGCGACTACACGAACCCCCCGACTTCCTTCCCTTCTGCCAGCCAGGTGTCCCATGCAACACGCCTATATAATAGCTCGATGCCACGTCATCACTTCCGACTACCAGGGCGGTACACAAGCCCCCCAGTCTTAAGCGAAGACTTGTCCAGCGAAAAGACTAAAGGAGTCCCGTCACTACCGATCTACGTGGCGCTAGCGCAGAATTCCAAACGTTTGTACTTTCTGCTTTCCTGACGCTCCACCAAACATTCTCCCAATCGTCCGACACGTGGCTTCATCAACGGTTGCCTTTAGTTGTCGTTTGCGCTTCCAAAAACCATTTGAAAAACCCTTAAACCCATTTCACTTCTACTGTTCCATCATCTCTTTGCCTTCTCAAACGCTTCGAGTTTCTCTGCAAAAACCCACGACGCTCTTCAACCTTCTGGATCCTCAACTTCATTCAGCGTTCTTCTGATCATCGAAAGGTACTCCCTTTACTTCTTCTGTTGAGTTTTCCTGCATTTTAACCGATTCGCATCATCCATTAACTGTCTGGTGCATACGCTGTGGGTTGTTTCTTCTGCTTCTTCCTTCTCGTAACTTAGGGCTTCGTCTCCATTACAACGAACCTTCGTTCGTTCGTTTTCTCATCCTTCTTTCACAACCGAGTCAGCCTCTGCGACCTTCGCTCACCTTTCCCTTTCTTTTTCCTTTGCAGTTTCCGCGATGGCTCGCTCAAAGATCACCCCAAATCCTCCTCCCTCGTCACGAAACCCTCCATCTCAGGCTCATAACCCACCGAGAGCACCTGGTGCTTCTTCTTCCCAGGCTGAGAGGCCTGCAACCTCTCGCCCTGACCTGGCTCAGGCTACTCCACCGGTCGCCGGAGGAGCCTCCGTCCCTACTCCAGACTATAAAAAGCTTTGCCCCTGGGCCAGCTCGGCTCTGCTGAAAGAAACTTCTTCGATAAACTCTGCAATGGCGGTGCTCCGACTAAGGAAAGGGGACCAGTCAGATCTTTCTTTTCACAAGGAGCACGATAGTAAGATGGTCGTGCTGCCTTGCCACCCTGAGGAGCCGATCTGCGCTGACGACAAAGCGAGCGATGGCGAGTCGTTCTGCTTTCTCTACACGACGTTTTTCAAGAAGGTGAAGCTCCGACTTCCCTTTACTCGTTTCGAGCGAGAACTGCTGACCGAGCTCGACATCGCCCCTGCCCAGCTGCACCCCAACAGCTGGGCGTTCGTAAGGGCGTTCCAGATCATATGTGCACATCTGGGACTGCCAGCGTCAGTGGACGTTTTCCTCTTCCTTTTTGAAGCTAAGCATCCAGGGGATAGCCTTTGGGTGAGTCTGAACGGGATTGCTGGGAGGTCGATCCTTTCTATCTTCCAACAATCTTACAAGGACTGGAAGGGGAAATTCATTCAAGTACGCCAAAACGACCAGGATGCTTCGCTGCTCGACGGGTTTCCCTTGTACTGGGTAAACAAGGGAAACAAAGACTCCAAGGGAAGCTTCAGGAGGCCAAGAAGCCCTGACAGCATGGGCGCTTTGGACAAGGATCTGTGCCTCTTCTGGAAGAGCGTGGCAGACGCCAACATTACCTTCCTCACCACTGCGCTCATCTCCTTCGAGTTCTTCGAAGACCAACTCGAGGCTCGAATAGGTTAGAGCTCACCTCAATATCTAAGTTATTGCTCTTGGCGATACCTCTGTTAACTGTTTCTGGGCGTCTTGTCTGTTGTGCACAAGACTTGGGTTTTATTTTCTGCATCACTTGTTTGCTTCATTTGCATATCTACTCATGTGTTTATCTTTCTCTTTGAGCTGACCCATATACCTTTGTATTATGCAGATCTCATGTTGGGCAAGGGAAAACTGGCTGAATTGAGGGCGCTCGCCCGAGCCCATGGGTTGGTGTCGGGTTCCCAGACCGTGCCCAATTCAGTGGTGGAGATCGCCGCTGCCTAGGGCAGATCGCCCCCTAAAGGCCCAGCTCCTTCAGAGGCCCAGCCCGCCCAACAACGCAAGAAGCTCATCCTTAGGAAGCCAAAGAGGAAGACCCCTCAGGTGGTCCATGAGGATGA
Organism: Phaseolus vulgaris; assembly: GCF_000499845.2. Taxonomy (NCBI): domain Eukaryota; kingdom Viridiplantae; phylum Streptophyta; class Magnoliopsida; order Fabales; family Fabaceae; genus Phaseolus; species Phaseolus vulgaris. Next base: position 13,151,608 of record NC_023757.2, read on the forward strand.
AGAAGAAGACGATGAGGCAACTGAAGATGGCCTCATCACCAAAAGAAAGAGGGTGGCGCCTTCTTCACCACCTGTTCCAGCTCCTCCTCCAACATCAACACCGCCTTCTCCGCCAGCTCCACCTCCAACACTACCTCCTCCCCCAGCTCCCACATCGCCAGTCCAAGCAGTTCCCTTGGCGACTGCATTTCCTGTGGTTGAGGCTGCTGGGCCCGACTTCATGGAGAACCCCCCGAGCGCCTCCACGCCATATGTATCTGCTGGAGGGGGTCCTCCTTCAACTGCCTCAACGGCGGAAGCTGCACCAGGCGGGGATGAAGGTGCTCACAACTCGCCTATCATCATCACCGAGTCCCCCTCGTCACCACCACGCCAAGAAGCTCCAACCCAACAGCCAACTCAAGAAGGTGGTGGCGAGAACCAGCAACAGGCTCCCCCAGTGCTTCCACGAGCAAACCTCTCCCTTGAGGTAAAAAGGGTGTGGGATCCCTTCTCAGCGAAACTCAAGATGATGGCAGAGGATTTCCCCTCCATCATATCAAAAGCTGTGGAGAGTTCCAGCAAGAAGCTCCAGGATGACATCTCCGTGCTCCAAGAGGAGAATCGCCTAATAAGGATCGAGGCGGAGAAGTTTTCTTGCAACCTTATGCTGGCGGAGATCGATCATTCCCGAGTGGAGGACGCCATGAGCACCGAGCTTCGGGTGGCGCGCAGGAGGCCACCGATCTACGCCATAAGGTGCACCTCTTAGCTCAAGAGAAGATCGAGCTGGAGAGCAGGCTGGTCCCCTATCGCGTCAAGGTGGCTGACCTGGAGGCGTCGATCAAAGCAGATGCCGCCAAGGTAAAAAACCTTGAGAAGAGGTCAGCAGATCGGGAGATCTTTTTGGGGAAAGTTGAAAAGGAGAGAGACGACACCATGGCCAAGCTCGCCGAGGCCAAAAAAGAAAACGAAGGGATCGCCGCAGAGCTGGTCCAAGCGCAGACGGAGAACAAGAGGGTTACTGAAGACCTTCTTTAAGCTCGGGAGGGGGCTGAAGAACTGAAGCAGCAGAATGAGGGGCTCAAGAAGCAGATTGAAGAACTCGAGCTGAGCTCCGCCCAAATTCTCGCTGCTGGGTTTGACGCCGCCTTGGAGCAGTTCGCCTGCCAATATCCTGATCTGGACCTCTCCATGGTGTCTCTGAACAACGAAGTGGTGGACGGGAAGATTGTTCCTTCTGAAGATTAGTTGCTTCCCTCCATCCAGTATTCCTATGCTTTCTCCCTTACACATACTTACTTGTAATAAATTTTTCCCTTTTTCTGCACATGTATTTTGAACTGATGCTACTATGTTATGACATTTCCCGCTCCTTTACATAATCTCTCTTGCCAACTTTATCTTCCTCGCATAAATCTCTTAGACAAATTAACTTAGTAACTCCGCGAGCGCAATTGTATACTAACTGCTTCGAACCATCAGCTTTCGAACGATAACATTCTAACAACTTGTAACCTCAAGGTAATGAACCTTAGCGCGAAATCACTTTTCAAATAACGAGCTTCAACCCAACTAATGGCTTAAGACATAGCTTACCTGATCTGTCTTATCAAAACGGGCCTTGGCTTCTTGCCATCGCTTGAATTTCTCCTGGTCGCCAAAGAGTCTTGGCGATACCAGCTTCCTCTTGCCTTCACAACTTGGCCATTGTTCCCTCATCTGGGGGTAGAGCCGCCTTTCGGATCCTTCTCTACCTCCCTGAGCTTCAGAACAAGGAACCGGGTGGCTGGGCGTTCTCTTTGAACCTACCTTAGCCACCCTTTGAACTTCTTCCACCCTTTACTCCATACCTGAACTCGTTCAAGACGAGAAGGATTTTATCTTGCCTGAACTCGCTCGACGGCGAGAAGGTCTTTAACTCGCCTGAGCTCGCTCGACGGCGAGAAGGTCTTTAACTCGCCTCTACATTGCTCCAGGGGCTACATCTTCTCTCCCCTAGAAACACTGAGGACTTTTTGCTGGTGCCTCTACATTGCCCCAGAGGCTACATCTTCTCTCCTCTGGAAGCACTGAGGACTTTTTACTGGTGCCTCTACATTGCCCCAGAGGCTACATCTTCTCTCCTCTGAAAGCACTGAGGACTTTTTACTCTTCTTCGCCTGCACTCGCTCGACGGCGAGGAGGTCTTTATCTCGCCTCAGGACGCGCGAGGGCGTTGAGGTCTTTTAACTGGTGCCTCCGATCGCCGAAAGACGATGAGGACTTTAAACTTTAACTATGCCGCCAGTCGCCGAAAGACGATGGGGACTTAGAAACTTTTTAGAAAGCCTGCAACATAACTTCAACTCGCCTTAAATCACATATAAGTGACAAGGTCTTTCTTCAAAACTTTTGGAAAACAACAAGCATGCAATCTAAAACACTTTAAACTTTGAAAACTCTTCTTTATTGGGCGGCCTCATTAAAAACCCTCCTTAGGGAAAAAAGAGTGCCCCCTCCAAACTGTTTTAACAGAAACATTGTAAAGCTCTTCGTGTTTGTTTTTACTTACAAAGTTCTTAACTGTAATATAACTTGAGGTGCGTGGCGTTCCAAGTGCGAGGAATCGCCCCTCCTTCCAATGTTTCTAAGCGGTAGGCGTCGTTCCCGAGCGCCTCGGTTATTCTGAACGGTCCCGTCCACTTAGGCGACAACTTGTTCTCCATCTCGTACTGGTGGGCCTTCCTCATCACCAGGTCGCCTTCTCTGAACTGTCTTGGCATCACCTTCGAGTTATATCTTCGTTCAATCCTTCTTTTCAACGCCTCAGCTTTCAATCTCGCCTCCTCCCTGACCTCATCCAGTAAGTCCAGATTCAACCTTCTTTCCTCATTCGAGTCTTCCTCCACAAAGTTCTGGAATCTCGGTGAGCTCTCCTGGATCTCCACTGGAATCATTGCGTCGCACCCGTAAACCAAACTGAACGGGGTCTCATGGGTTCCTGACTGCTCGGTGGTGTGGTACGCCCAGACTATACGGGGTACCTCCTCAACCCAACTTCCTTTGGCTTTCTCTAGCCTTCTTTTCAAACCTCTTAGCAACACTCGATTGGCTGACTCTACTTGGCCATTCGTCTGAGGGTGCTCGACGGATGCAAATACTTGTTGAATTCCCACCCCTTCGCACAGCTTCTTCAACAGGTGACTTGCAAACTGAGTCCCGTTGTCCGACACCAGGCGCTTGGGCACACCAAACCGGCACACAATGTTCTTCCACACCAAACCTATACAGCTCGCCATCAATCATTGTGAACTTGCTAGAATTCTTCTTTATCTTCCTAGCCTCCGTCGGGTCCAGCGGGAGGAGGCCATCCGCCAGGCATCGTTTGTATTGCGTTACCCAGGTGTCTGGCTCATGGGTAGCGCAGACCTGTGCCATGTTCGCCTTCTCTCCCTGACATGCCCTTATTCTTGGCGACCTCAAGGTCTCTTGAGTCAAAGACCTGTGACTCCTCGCCGCTTTCTCCGTCGATTTGCTTATCTGAAGAACCAGGTGATCTGCCACAAATGCTCTAGGCGTCTTCAGAGTTTCTTGAATCACCGTCCTCTGCCTACCCCCCTTGCCGGAACTGGCGAGCTTAGCTAGCAAGTCAGCTCGGGCATTCTGCTCTTTGGGCACATGCACCACTTCGAAGGAGACAAAGGAACTCTTCAATTCCTGTACGTACTCCAGGTAAGCCGCCATTTGTGGATCTTTAGCCTGGAATTCGCCTGTTACTTGTCCCGTGACCAACAGCGAGTCACTCTTAGCCATCAACACCCTAGCTCCCATCTCCTTGGCCAGCAAGATACCGGCGATCAGTGCCTCATACTCTGCTTGGTTGTTGCTGGCTTTGAAGGCAAACCTCAGGGACTGCTCAATCAGCACCCCGTTGGGCCCTTCCAAGATGACTCCAGCACCGCTACCCTGCTGGTTCGACGATCCGTCCACTAAAAGCACCCAACGGAAGTCATCCCCCTCAACTCGTGTCGCTTCTAACGAGAGCTCGACCACGAAATCTGCGAAGATCTGCCCCTTGATCGGACCTCGGGGCTCATACTTAATATTGAACTCCGACAGCTCTACCGCCCACTTCACCATTCTCCCGGCGACGTCGGGCTTCTTCAGGACCTTCTGGATGGGCAAGTCGGTCATCACCAATATTGTGAAACTATGAAAATAGTGGCGTAACCTTCTTGCCGAAAAGACTACTGCCAGTGCAGCTTTCTCCAAGGCCTGATATCTTACTTCGGGGCCTTGCAGCACCTTGCTGAAAAATAAATAGGCTTTTGAGCTTGATCTTGGTCTTGGGCGAGCACCGCACTCACCGCCCTTTCAGTCACAGCAAAATACAACCTGAGAGGGGTCCCCATCAGCGGTTTGCACAAAACCGGCGGGCTCGCCAGGTACTCTTTAAGCCTGACGAAGGCTTCTTCACACTCCTTCGTCCAGGCAAATTTGTTATTCCGCCTTAAACACTGGAAATATGGATGGCCCTTCTCTCCGCTAGTCGACACGAAGCGAGACAGGGCGGCCATCCGACCCGTGAGCTGCTGCACCTCCTTCACGGTCGTGGGGCTCCTCATCGCCAAGATGGCGGCACACTTATCAGGGTTGACTTCTATTCCTCTCTCAGTTAGGAGGAACCCCAAGAACTTCCCAGCCTCCACGCCAAAGATGCACTTCTCGGGATTCAGCTTTAACCTGAACTTGGCGATCGTAGTAAACAATTCCTCCAAGTCCTCCACGTGCTTGCTCTTCTCCGGCGAGGTCACGACCATGTCATCTACGTATGCTTGCACATTTCTTCCCAGCATTGGTGCAAGTACCCGATCCATCAACCTCTGGTACGTGGCCCCCGCGTTCTTCAGCCCAAATGGCATCACCTTGTAGCAGTAGCACGACAGTCTTCTCTTCATCCATGGGATGCATCTTGATCTGGTTATACCCCGAGAAGGCATCCAGGAAACTCAACAACTTACACCCTGCAGCACTGTCCACCAGGGCGTCTATGCTTGGCAAAGGATACGAATCCTTTGGGCAAGCCTTGTTCAGATCGGTGAAGTTGACGCACATGCGCCATTTCCCGTTGCTCTTCTTCACCAGCACGACATTAGCTAGCCACTCAGGGTACTGGCCTTCCCTGATATGGCCTGCAGCGAGGAGCTTCTGGGTTTTGTCTCTAATCGCTTGCCTCCTCTCCTCGTTGAACTTCCTTCTCCTCTGCCGTACCGGCCTCACCTGGCTGTCCATCGCCAAATGATGGCACAAGAAGTCGGGATCGATCCCGGGCATGTCCGAAGCGGACCACGCGAACGCATCCAGATGCCGCTCTATCACCTTGGCGATCTGGTCCTGGAGCTCAACTTCCAGAGATCTCCCTAGCTTGAAGATCTTTCCCCCGATCTCTCTTTCAAGCCACTGCTCGACGAGTTTTGGTCTGGTTTATCTGGCGATCACCGCCCTGGCGATTCCCAGCTCCCTCGCTTCCTCAGGGCGATTCCTCGCCTCTTCTTCCTCTAGACCGTCGTTCCCCTCCCCCAGCTCAGCATCGACCATCACCACGTCGCTTCCGGCGGTCTCCTCTATTACCGTCGGCCTGGGCTTCACACCAGGAGGCGGGGTGGTTGTCACGTAACTCACTGACCTCTTGCTTTTCAGGCTATTCTCAAAGCACTTCTTCGCTTCTTTCTGGTCGGATTTGATGGTGATCACCACCCCCTCCATAGACGGCAACTTCACCTTCATGTGTCGGGTCGAAGGTATAACGCCTATTCTGTTGAGCGTGGGTCTTCCCAGCAGAATGTTGTATGCTGAAGGAGCGTTCACGACAAGGTACTTGATTTTCTCTGTTCTCGAGCCCGCCTCATCTGTAAACGTAGTCCTCAACTCAATGTACCCCCTGACCTCCACCTGGTCACCAGCGAAACCATACAAACACCCTCCATAGGGCCTTAGCTGGTCAAGGGGTAGCTCCAACTGCGTGAAAGTCGGCCAGAACATCACGTCTGCCGAGCTTCCCTGGTCCACCAGAACCCTGTGGACCTTCCTTCCTGCTGTGATCAGCGAGATGACTATGGGGTCGTTGTCATGAGGCACAACGTCCCGAAGATCTTGCTTTGTGAACGTAATGTCCACATCCGGCGAGTGGTCCTCGAACATGTCCACCATCATCACAGACCTCGCATACTTCTTCCTCTGTGATGCGGTGCATCCACCACCCGAGAAACCTCCTGCAATGGTGTGGATTTCTCCGTGGGTAGGCATCTCGTGCTGCTGAGCCTCACCACCTGCTGGATGGGAGCTCGACGCGCCCCCTGTCCTTCCATCCAGCAAATAATCATTTAGGAACCCGCTCTTGACCAGGTCGTCGAGCTGGTATCCTAAAGCTAAGCATGAGTCCACGGTGTGGCCAAAGCCTTGGTGGAATTCGCACCAGGCGTCTGGCTTTGGTCCCAACACCTTATCGCCCACCTTCTCGGGCGCCTTCAGCCTAGCTGATATATTGGGAATGGTGATCAGGTCCGCCAATCCCATGACAAACTTGTGCTTTGGCGGGCGATTGTACTCCCGGCGTGCTGGTTGAGAGCGGCCTGGGCGCCTGATGATCCTGCCTTTGTTCTTCCTTGGATCGTAAGGATGGCGAGTCCTCTGATCCCTCTTGGCCGTCGCTGTCTCCAGCACCCTCTGTGGCTGGATCCTGGTCTGGGCACGTGGCCTAGCGGGAGCCACGCTTCCCCTCTTCTCGGCGACCTCACTTTCATCGGCGATGTGGGCCACCGCAAGTCGCCTAACCTCAGCAAATGTGGCGGGGTGAGCCCTGATTAACGCCTCGCAGAAGGGTCCCGGTAGCACGCCCTTCTTGAACGCGTAGACCAACATCTCTTCGTCCTTGGCCGGCGAGCGGACCATCTGAGCCCCAAAACGGTAGTCCCTGAGGGACTCTCCCTGGCACTTCCTTCCCTTCTGCCAGCCAGGTGTCCCATGCAACACGCCTATATAATAGCTCGATGCCACGTCATCACTTCCGACTACCAGGGCGGTACACTACATACGGATGAAAATCCGTATATAAAGTGAACATTACATACGGATTTTTACATACGAATTCTATTCCGTATGTAAATAGATATTACATACAAATTTCCCAACACCTCATAGAGCATTTTCAGAGATGGGACGGACCTTGATCATTTATCTCTATTTATGTCTCTTTTCTCTCTCTCTATATATATATATATAGACAATTTTCTAATATACTTTCCCTTTTTTTTCTAATCATTTTCGAATAAAAAATCATTTATTGATGGGTCTATTGATATCTAGGGCAAATCCATGAACTTGATGTGGTTATTCTTTATCTATTCTTAAAAATCTCTCAAGTCATAAATACTATAATCTCCTATGACTCTAAAATCCAATAGAATATTTTTTTGAAGAACTGTTCAAGAAACAAATGATCCCCTCTTTCATTACTTATACCCAGCGGATCCTCAAACATATTTCCTTTCATGAAAGAAACTTATTCTTGATTTTTTTTTTAATTTAGTTCTATTTTGTCTAGGAAACTATTCTAGGATCATATTAATAATATTATTATGTAACGCTTACCTACGACAGCTTTACATACAAATTTTTGTTCGTATGTAATCCGTATGTAACTATATTTTACATACGGAATTTTGGTCTTACATACGAATTTTGGCTGTATGTAATTCCAATTTTTCTTGTAGTGTTTTATCACACTTAGAAAGGTAAGAGTTGAAGTAAGAAGTAGATTATAAAGGCTAAAGGAGGGTATCATGAGCAATTTCAATAATAAGGTTCATTGATATTCGTGGTAGTAGATGTTATGTCACCAACAAATTATACTTAATTTGATGAAATTTTTTTATCTGAAAGAAAACATTTTTTTTTTCAATATCGTACCTTAAGAGTTATTTTTTGGTTTGTCAAAGATATTAATAAATTGATTATTTGTACATAATAATAGATAGAAAGAACACTTGTAAGGCTAAATGGTTTTCAAAACTAAAATTTAATTGAATTATGTATTTAATTTTATTGTATGAATTAAATCAATTTGTTGTTGTATAAATTAAATTAATTTTGTTTGAATAAATTTAACATAATTTTTTGTCGTATAAAATAAATTAATTTAGTTTTTGTATAAATTAAATTATTTTTTTTTACAAATTAAATAAATTTTATGTTTTACAAATTAGTTTTCTTTTGTATAAATTAAACTATTTTTTTTATTGTAGAAATTTAATTAAATTATTTTATATAAATTAAAGTAATTTTTTATTGTATAAATTAAAATAAATATTTTTCTATAAATTAAATTAATTTTTTATTGTATAATTTAAATTAAATTGTTTTTTATAAATTAATAAAAAGTTTTTTTTGTATAAATGAATTTAATTTTTTATACATTAAATTAAATTTTTTGTTATATAAATTAAAATTATATTTTTTTTATAGTTTAATTAATTTTTTTTAAAGTTTTAATTTAGTTTTTAAATTTTGAATTCAAATTTAAATTTAATTAAAATAAAATATTTTAAGGTATGTGTGGGTTGTGACCGACGCATACTGGGACCTATTTATAAAATTTTCGCTGTCCCCGCTTTCCCAACATTCCAAGCAGTTTTCCCCAATTTCAAACCCTAATTTCATTGCTCCCTTCGTGTCACTGCCTCCGCGTGGCGTCACTGAACCTCCTTTGTGTCTGTTGTTACTGAATCGTTGCTCATCTTCGCGACATCATAGTGTGAGTTTCCTTGCACTATGTATTCTGTCGTTCACCGTCGCAGTTCAGCTCCAGCTCTTGCTCCATTGTTACTGCTAAAGATAAATGTTTAAAGGTTCATAATTTTTTGATTCATTATCTTTTGATTATTGGGCTGCAATGTGTTGGTGTTATGTCTTGACTGTTGCAATGTGTTGGTGTTATATGTTGGTTGTTGTTGTTGCTGATATGTCATTTAAACTGAATGAGTTGAAACTATGATGATTAAAAATTGCATGTCTAGTATTTGACTTTGCATTTTTTGGATAAAGATGAATCTTGGTTATGTAGGATTTTGGATTTTAAATATAAGATTTTGGAGTGCAAGAGGCTGTGAATGTTGAAAATGTAGAACTGTTGAAACAGAGAGATAAACGTTTTCATAAATTCACATGTTTGTTCTTATTATCAGTAATATGATAGTGCAAATCCGTTTCATTGTCTCCGCGACACTATCTAGCGTCACTGAGCCTCCTCCGCGTTCGTTGTCGCTCAGTAGTTGTTCACCTCCGCGACGTCGTAGTGTGAGTTTCACTGCACTGTGTCTCCGGTCGTTCACCGTTGCGGTTCAGCTCCAGCTCCTGCTCCATTGTTGCTGGTGGATGTAAATGTTTAAAGGTTCATAATTTTTTGATTCATTATTTTTGGATTATTGGGTTGGAATGTGTTGATGTTATGTGTTGGTTGCTACTGTTGTTGGAATGTCATTTAAACTGGATGAGTTGAAACTGTGATGATTAAAAATTGCATGTCTAGAGTTTGATTTTGCATTTTTTGGATAAAGATAAATCTCGGTTCTGTAGGATTTTGGACTTTAAATATAGGATTTTTGGGTGCAAGAGTTTGTGAGTGTTGAAAATGTAGAACTGTTGAAACATAGAGATAAACGATTTCATAAATTCATATGTTTGTTCTTATTATCAGTAATATGATGGTGCAAATCCGTTTCATTGCCTCCGAGAGCCTCTTCCGCGTCACTGCCTCCGCGAGCCTCTTCCGCATCACTGTCTCCTCCGCGTGGCGTCACTAAGCCTCATTCGTGTCCGCTGTTGCTCACCTTTGCGATGTTGTAGTGTGAGCTTCCCTGCACTGTGTCTCCGGTCGTTCATCGTCGCGACTCAGTTGCAACTTCTTCTCCATTGTTGTTGCCAGAGGTAAATGTTTAATTGTTCATAATTTTTTGATTCATTATTTTTTATTATTGGGCAGCAATGTGTTGGTGATATGTGTTGAATGTTGCAATGTGTTACTGTTATGTGTTGGTTGTTGTTGTTCCTGGTATGTCATTTAAAGTAGATAAGTTGAAACTGTGATGATTATAAAATTGCATGTCTAGTGTTTGACTTTGCATTTTTTTGATAAAGATAAATCTCCGTTATGTAGAATTTTGGATTTTAAATGTAGAATTTTGGAGTGGAAGAAGTTGTGAATGTTGAAAATGTAGAACTGTTGAAACAGGGAGATAAAAGTTTTCATAAATTCACATGTTTGTTCTTATTATCAGTAATATAATAATGCAAAGAATAAACTTTTTCATTTTTCCATTCGTTAAGTCTATGCGTAATGGGAAAATTTATAGGCAAGATTGGGGGAACTTTATGAAGATTTTTTTTTTAATGACTGCTTTTCTACTGTGAATGGTTTGATCTTACAATTAATGTTGGGACTAGATTTCGTTCACAATATAATTTAGTTGAAGTCAAGCTGAGGAGACGTTTAATGTGTTACCAGTTACGAGAATTGAACATTTACAATGTTTAGCTGACACATCTAATGTCGAAGTAGTTGATGACAATGATGATATTAAAATACATAATAATGACGTTGATGAAGATGTTGACCTCTTAAATGAAGATTATTCTGAACATCACATACGCAATGACGATTCAGATTTTGATAACAATGAAGACTAATGTATGTTACTTGTAATAAATTATAAACAAAACATGTGATCATTACATAACTATAGTAATATTATGAACGGAAAATTTTTCAGGAAAAATGGTTAGGACTAGAGGGAGGGATTGTAGGATTGTTACGCGTGGGCAGCTGAGACGTGGAGTTTCTACATCGATGCACAGTGAGCTAGCTATAGACTTGGGAAGCATCCCTTATTTTGGTATTTTACTACCGTCTAATCCTGGTAGTCCATATATTTCATCCCATTCCTTGACACCATCTTCTAGCCCGTCTTCCTCCATCCCCTCATCCTCTGGGCATGGAGAATTGCAATATGCCTCTCTGACCATGTTGACCATTGTGTTGCTGCTGCTTCAGAGCACGACCTCCACCTTGAGGAGGTCCAGCGTGACCCTACTGGTAAGGTCATCATCTGACTTCTTGGTAAAGTGTAAGTCATCCTAAATGTAAAATTTAATTTTATCTTTATATTATTATGTCTGTAATTTGATTTGTTTGTATTGTAGGTTGACGCCAAATCATTTTGCTAGTGAGGCCATTGGACATTGCATTCGGTCTCAATTTAGAGGTCCATATCATCATTATGATGACATGCTTGAGGAGGAAAAACTAAAATGGTGGACTAACTTTCAGGTAATTTTAATTTTTAATTACAATTTCATATAGATCAACAAAAATGGGAAACTAAAACAAACCATTTTCTTGTTTTTAACAGACTAGAGTCACTTGGGCACCTCAGGATGAATGCCAAATTAAAAAGGTCTACAAGTCTAAAGTCAGAAAAAGACTTTGTGACACGTTGACCAAAGCTAGGACAAAGGGTGTTGACCTATTTGGATAGGTGAGCAAGCACGGGTTGAACTTCTAAACTATTGGGATTCACAATAATTCAAAGATAAATGAACTCAAAATAAAGCCAATAGGGGTTCAACTCGTGGTGGAGCACTGCACTCCACAGGTTGAAAATCACATTCAGATATTGCAGTGACCTTGGTAAGTACTTGTCATTGCCTTACATGAAAATTATTTTACATTTGCAACCTATACTGCTTTTAATTGTACAACATCATTAGGAACGTCAATATAGTTGTCCTCCAGAACCTGATGAACTATTTATGGTCACCCATACAAACAAGAAGGGTGAATGGGTTGATACTTGTTCTCGTGAGACTTTTGTAAGTTATTCTTTTAATTTTTTTTTATATTTATATTTTAATTTCCTAATATTTTCATTTTTTAATGATCTATGTAGAAAAACTATCATGAGCGCTTTAAGGCCCTTCAAGCAAATAGTTCTGAGGACTCTAGCACTGATGTCCACCAACTTGATCCTGCAAGTAAGCTTCAAACTTGGAAGGAAGTTGCTGGAGGAAATAGTAGAGGTCGCGTGTATGGTACGACAGACTTGGTTGCTAACTTCCGCCAAGGAGTCTCTTCCCTCACTCAAGCCTCTGCTTCCGGCACTTCACAAACTGAGCATGTGATTGAAAATCAAATGCTTCGTGCTGAACTTAGTATGTGAAGTCAGAAGTATGCACACTTGGAGGATGAGATGAAGGTTATAAAGGAAAAACTTATCTCAATGGAACGTGACAAAAATGCTTCCAATAGCACAACTCAATTCGATCATGAGTATGATCCAGAGCAGGATGATCAACCTATTCCTTAAAGTGAATCCTATACTGTAAGTTTAACTATTTGACATTTTTATTATATACTAAGTATTTTAATTATTTCATTTATTTATTTATATTGTTTGTATTTTTTACAAGTTTTCATAGATCACATCACTATGGGATTTGTTTTAGTGCTTTTAGTTAAATTTGTAAAGTACAAATTTAATTTTAATATTTTCTTAAGTATTCTTATCCATTTTGAATATTTCAATGGATCAAAGACTTTGTTTAACTATTTGTATTATTTTTGTACTATGGATGTGTTTGTGGATGTATTGTGAAAGATAGTAATTTTTCTGAATGTGATTTGGTTGGTTTTATTGTTTACAGAGTAAACTAGATAGAAAACAAAATAATTTTTTTTTTAATCCCTTTATGTGTCGGCCTTTGGCCCACGCCAACTTTTTTTCTTTAATATTATTTAATTTTTGCGTCGGCTTTTGCGTCGGCTAGGCCAACGCAACATCTGGTATTATTTATTTATTTATTTATTTATTTCATTTCGTCGGCCAAACCGACGCATAGGCGATATTTTAATTTTGTGTCAGTTTGGCCCACGCATAAGCCACCGCAATTGCGTCGCTTGGACGCCCACGTAGCTGATGCAATTTGCGTCCGTTTTGCGTGGGCTTGGCCCACGCAAAGTGCGTCGAACTCGCTGGCCCATGCTAATTATGATTTGCTTCTAAGCTTTTTTTCGTAGGACTGCTGGCCGACGAAAATCTGACGCTTATTCGTCCGTTTTTGGCATGTTGCGTCTACTTTTGGCCCACACAATATTTCATTTTTCTTGTAGTGTTAACACTAAATATTACCGTTAGAAAAATCGAAATAGAATATGTATCGGTCAAGGTGGGAACAATTCTATAACTTTTGATATTGGATGTCGACCAACCGACTTGTATAAAATGCGTTAAGATAAAAAAGATAATTAATACACGATAAATCAAATATTACTCTTTTAATTGTTATTTTCTCCGTCCCTTACAAGAATGGATCCAACATCAAAGAGATGAAAGAGAAAAATAAATGTGATCTCTTTAATATTCTAATTTAGCATTTAATATTCTAATTTAGCACTTGGTGTTTTCAAGAGAAATTTTATAGTAAGTGCTTCACTTCAATTACAGAAAATAAAAACTATAAAACCTCTTATTATAGAAGAAACAACAAATTCCAACTAATTAAAAATAGAGATTATTAACCTTACCTATATTTATAACTAACTTTTTTCTTTCTAAACACTAAAAGATTGTAAAATTATTTCCAAAAAGTTTGACATCTCTTTCAAAGAAAAACATATATTCAAGAAATTGATATGAAGTGTTAACATGTTCTTGTATACTATTTTAAAGATAGATTTTCACTCTTAGTTTTTGTTTTTTCAATTTATTATTACTATTAACAAAAAAATTATTGAAAATATATATTGATGAAAGAGAATGTGAAGATAAATAATTAAAGTATATAGATAAAATGGTTCATAGAGAAGTTTAAACAAGTAGGTTGAAAAATATCTAGTTAGGTGAAAGGAATCATGACCAAGGTTATCAAGAGTTAATATAGATTCGTGGGATATATCTAAACTCGATTTGTAAACCTGACTTGTAGGCTAATATAAGAGTTTATTAAATATTGGAATATAAATATTTATGATACTAATATTAGAATTGATGGCTCAAACAAGAAGGGGGGGTGTATTGTTTATGAAAGTTTTCGCACTTAATGACTTAAGAATGAAGTTCTTTAATGATTTATAGAAAGAAGAATCAGAGAAGCCAAAAGAAATAAGCTATTAAAATTGTTATCAGTAAAACAATCGATTCATATTTCAATATAACCGGTTGTTTATGTTTCGGAGATAAAAAAAAAGTATAAGCAGTTTATAAAGCAGGAATATCAACCGGTTGAAAATACAAAATAACCGATTGATTATGATAGCAAACCAAATAACAAACAGATTATAACAGAGAGAGATTCACACAATCAGATTATACTGGTTGACTCAACCCTGAGCTACATCCAGTCCTCAGAACAACCTCTTAGTATTCCACTAGCTACCAAATCCAGATTACTACAACACACCACAAAGAGGTGACACCACACAGGTTTATCAAAGTACAATGACTGGAAACTAAGCAAGAATAGAAAACACCTGGAATTACAAAACCAGAAGCCCTATGATCAGTTCTTGCACCAGAGCAAAGCTTTAACAACAATCTTGCTAAACTTTGAAAAACTTCTTTAAAAACATCAAACTAAAAAGCAGCACAACTTCAGGCTTCATGTAGATTTGAAACATCAAAGCTCAAAAGTTCAACAATCTCCCCCTATTTGATGGAGACAAATCCTTGGGATGCTTTTAGAAATGTTCTTTGTTTAGAATTTGTTCAACCTGCATTCATGAGAAAACACAGAAACACAGGGTAATCTATTCCAAATCAAATAAGCACCAGAAACCAGTTCTCTCTTGGTGATTTCCAAAACAAGAACATTTGCCAAATCAGATGAGAAACCAACACACATACACAGGTGCTACACAGATAAACAATCGGTTATTTCGCAGGAATAATCGGTTGAAATTTTGTAAAACAGAGTTAACTGTTTAACAAATTCAAATTTAAACCAGTTGTTAAAGCAGTTCATAGCAGCAATGTTCAAAAGAGTAAAAGCACAATTAAGAACATTACAAATCTTTACTGATCCCAACATATTTGTCCCCCTATTTGTCTCATCAAATAGACAAGTGGAAGGATTAAAAACATCATAAGGAAAAAGAAATTTGAAACCAGAAACTTAAACCAATGAACTAGAAAGAAGGGCTATCCTCCCTTTCAAATTGAAGTTCCAGAATCTGATTTTGAACTTCTTCAATTTTTTCATCCAGTGTTGAGAAACGAGAATCCATATTATTGAATATTGATTCACACAAGTCATAGAGGTTCCTTTGATTTTCAGCAAAGGTGTCCATACAGTTGATCATCAATTTTTCAAAAGGTGACATTGTCGTCATCCTTTCTTGTCCACTACCTTCACTTGGACCAACATTATCTGCAACAGTAGTAGCAGCAACAACATCCTCATTAGCATTTTGTTCTTCTTGAGCTTCACTGGTTGAGGCAGCTGGATCACCACCTTTACTTACCCAAAAGCCATTGATCTTGGTGAACCCCATTTTACTAAGTGAGCCATTATTAATCTCACTTGAGGATTTCACCACTTCAGCCATCACTTCTTCTAAGTCCAATTCAAAATATTGAAGAAATTTAGTAATTAAAATGGCATAGGGATAATGAAAATCACATAACCTTGTGGCCTTTTGCATATGCTCCTTAATTATTTGAATCCAGTTTATCTTGACTTGGTTTATGATGCAATAGATCAACACCAAATCTTCTTTTGACAAGGTTGAATGGTTGATGCCCCTTGGTGTTAAAATCCAGGAGACAATGAGCCTTTCACTCAATTTCAGTCCTCCAATTGAAAAGCTTCTTACCCTTGTAAGTGGGTTTTTGAGACAACTTTTATAAAACTGCATCTTGTTGAACTCATCAACTGCTCCAATGTTTCCCTTTTTTATTCTTAGACCAGAAAACTTCAGTCCAGTGACAGCAGTCCATACTTCATTGGTCATCTCCAAATCTACTCCTTTAAACATGAGAGAGAAGAGTATCACCATTAAATTGGAGATTGGTGTAAAAAACCTTTACTAAATCTGGATAGATTTTTCCAGAAATTTCCAGAAAACGTCTCAGCATTTGATTCTTCAACAACTTTCACACTTCCATGAGTTTTTGTTCCTTCAACCAGTCGAAAGAGATAACTTTTGGAGTGTTAATCATTTTCCTACTTGTCTCTTGTAAATATTTGTTTATCAAGTCTGGATCACTTGAAAACCAACTCTCTAGTTTTCCACTCCTTCTTACTTGATGAGAATCAAATAAAGGAGGCTTTTATTAATGGAGGAAGAGGACATCCACCCTCACATTTGAAGTTCTTCCTTCTAGTCTTCTCAAAATTAAAAGAAGACATAAAATAAAGATGAGGCCCAAGCCCAAGCCCAAGAAGGCCAAAGCCCAAAGAGCCCAAGTCCATCCCATGAGGGGCAAGGCCAAGCTTTGAAATACACTTGTATAGTTTTAGGAGGTGTGGTTATTAAATAAAGGAGTGTGAAAATGTAAAATAAAGTCACATTTTCCATGTGACTTAGGAGAGTGGCGTAGGTGTAGTTTTTAGGAGGTGTCATAGTAGAAAAAGGTCACACCTCCCATGTGACTTGTTTTTGGTGGGAATTTCAAATGAGTTTATTTGAATTTTCCCACCTATTTTTCAGCACCTCTAGGCTATAAATAAAGGTGCTTAACTTGTACAATTCAGATTGAAATTTATCTAAAGAAACTATACTCAAAATTGGAGTGAGCATTGGAGAGCTTTTGAGCCTTTTTCTCTAGTCTTATCTTGAAGGATCCATGGTGTCCTCAAGTGGCGGCAGCACTCTCATCTAGGAGCAACCACACTTCTAGTGGCGAGATCATTCATCATTCATCCATCTTCATGAGAAATTCTCTTCTCCTTCCTTTCTTCTTTGTTAATTCCTTGTCTTAGCTTGTTGCCTTGTTGTTTTTGGTTCGGTTTTTAAGTTTTCCAGCAGTTGTTCTTATTCTTCTTTGTGTTTTGGTTCGGTACATTTCTGTTCCAGCTTTCCTATTCAGTTTTCTTGGCTTTAATTTCATTTTGTTCAGTTCAAAGTTGTTTTCATTCATTTCTATTCGGTGCCTATGGTTTTTACCTCCTTTTGTTGGTTCAATTTGACAATAATTGGAACTTCTATATGAGTTTGTGTTTTGGCACTAGTTTTGGTGAGTTCTTGTTCATAGAACCTTGATCCATTTCTATGATAAAGTGCCTAGCTCTTAGCCAACTCAAGATGATTCCTAAGAATGTCAAGAATCATTCTAATTGTGCTAGTGGAATCACATCATTACTGCTCTTGTTTTCATTCTCTTTGAGGAGGGAGGGATTGATTCCATGGCTAAACAAAGAGAAATAAAAAAAAAGGCCCACTGCAGAACAAGTTAGTGCAGAGAGAAAAACAATTGATTGTTTATGTGAGGAAGAACAATCAGTTATTTTAAATTTATAAACCCAGAAAAGACAGACAAGCATTTGGCATTTAGTGGGTTAAATTCAAACGTAAGGGAATCAAATCAAAACCAATAAAGCTATCTTGTCAGACGCTATCAGTAAACACATGCAGATTTGACTAAGCATTAAAGAATTTTGATTTCCAATACAAATAGATTATATTCTTCTAAAGAGTATAACTGCTCAGAAAGGCCATGTTCATTATTGTAATAAATGTGTATTTGACCGCTAACGGTACAGAGAAGGATTAAGTATTCAAATCAAAGTTTAAAAAAATAAAGCAGAATCAGATACAACACTGTCAGAGCTTAAATAATCGGTTGCTTTGCATAATCAACCGGTTGATTTTTTGTGAAATGAATTTTTAAATAGACAAAATCCAAACCCTTCACCAGAACTTGAGAAACACATATATAGGTTAAGGCACACCATTTGAATGGTAATAGGGCAAATATAAACCGGAAACACATTATAAAAACACATGTGCAAATTTGACAAATAGTTCTAAAACCCATAACACTAGTTCTAACACAAGAACTTGCATTCATGAAAGTCAATTTCAACATATTCTTCATTACGGAACCAAAGTCCTGAAAAAGAAAACCATCAAATACCGAATCTTGATTTATTTTATTCAAAGGCAAAAAGACTATCTTTACTTTTGTTATTTTTCCCTTTAACAGTCATTCTTCAAGCCCAAAAGTAATTCTTGGCTGCCAATGATACCTACAAGAAAAGATTAAAAAGCAAGATTTGGTCCCCTTATGAATTTGGTTCCAATAATGTTAGTAACAACCTTAGGAACCCACTTTAACAAGCCTCTGGGAACAAGAATTTTACGAACTTTGCAAAATCTCATAAAATGACCCTTTCTCATACAGTAGAAACAACAAACAACTGGTTGTTTCGACTTTTTAATCGGTTGATTTTCTGTAATGGTTGAAAAATGTTTTAAACAGTCACTGTTCTTGCTTTGTGGGTTAAAACCTAAATCAGATTTTCCAAAAACCCAATTCTGCGAGGCAAGCATAGTTTCAAAATTGGACTTCCCTTTAGAAAGCTTATCCACAGTTTTTATAAATACAAAACTTTCTTTTGAAGAGATTCACAGTTTTCACAAACATTAGAATCACATTTGCAAGAAGAATTTTGATAAATCATTTCAAGGTTTTCAAAATCAGTTTTTGAATTTTTCAAATCTTCTTCCAGAACCTTGACTCTCTCTTTCAACCAGTTGTTTTTACTATTCAACTAATTATTCAAAAAGGTCAATTTAAAGGCTTCTTCATGAGTCTCTTTAAAAGCCTTAAGAAGTTGAAAATAATTTTCATTATTGATAGATAAGTTTGAACTTACAGTATTTGATGCAAATTCCTCTTTTTCCATTAGACACATGTTGATCTAGAGGAAAGTATGTCATTGTCCAGGCAAACACTTCTTGAATCTTTATGAGTTCTTTCAAGAGTGTCCCATATATTTTTAGCTGAAACAAACTTTGAAATTCTAAGTAGTTCATTAGAATCAAGGGCAGATACAATGATGTTCATAGCTACACAGTCAAGATGTTCTCTTTCAGAAGAAACATTTTCAGATATAGGCATGAAAGATCTATTTGTAATAACATTCAGATTTTTCTATCTATAGATTCAATAAAGAATTTCATTCTTATGTACCACAGTTCATAGTTCATACCACAAAATAAAGGTGGTTTATTTAAACAGACACCTTCCCCAAAAGAAAACTTTGCAGCCATTAAAAAAGGATTTAGGATCAAAACTTGAATAACTTTCAAGAACCTTGCTCTGATACCAATTGTTAGAATTGATGGCTCAAACAAGAGGGGGGCGGTGGGGAGGTGAATTTTTTATGAAAGTTTTTCGTAATTAATGACTTAAGAATGAAGTTCTTTAATGATTTATAGAAAGAAGAATTAAAGAAGCCAAAAGAAATAAGCTATTAAAATTGTTATCAGTAAAACAATCGATTGAAATTTCAATATAACCAATTGTTTATGTCTCAAAGATAAAAGCAAGTATAAGCAGTTTATAAAGCAGGAATATCAACTAGTTGAAAATACGAAATAACAAGTCAAGTTTCAAAGTACGAATTTCAAAGCAAGTATAAGCAGTTTATAAAGCAGGAATTTCAAAGTTTTAGTTATGAAAACACACATTTAACCAGTTGAAACCACGACTTAACCGGTTGAATGAGTTAAGTTGTTGCATAACTAATTCAAAAAGCAGTTATAGAAATCTCAAGCCAGATAAGTGAGAAACAACCGATTTTCTCGATGATTCAACCGGCTGTTTTCCCTTTGCTTGGAAAAACACTTTGTTTCTTTTAAAATAGATTGATCAAGCTTTGTATAGGAATCATAATTGATCATAACAAAGATTCTAAACAATATAATCTAAACTCAAACCAAAAAGTAGCACAGCTTCAAGCTTCATGTGGATTTGAAACATCAAAGCTCCAAAGTTCAACAACTAATTCCATAATATTGAAATAAAAAATACTAGTTCTCAAAGTGAGAATATTTTATCTCAATCTTATTTCATCCAACACTAAGTAAAAAAAAATCCGAGATAAGAATAACTTGAAAAATCAACCTCGGATAAGAATAACTTTAAAAATCAACCCAAAATAAGAATAAATTTAAAAATCAACCCCAAATAATAATAACTTTTAAAAAATCAACCGCAAATAAGAATAACTTTATAAATAATTCCTAAATTTTGAAATATGAGTTCGTAACAAAAAAAAACTATGAATTATATAAACCAACTACCATCAATCATGAAAAATATGCAAATATTGTTGAAATACTTATTATTTAAGATTATTTTAATGAGTTTTTAAAATAAATTTTTGAAACTTTAGAAAACTTATTTGTAATGTAAAGTTACACTTTTAAATTTTTTAGAGAATTTAGTTATTAAATATATTAAAACTATGTAGTTTTTAATTATTTATTTATAAATAGATTTAATTATATTTATTTATTGAAGTTTGAAGAACCTGAAGTGTTTTATTGAGGTTCTACAATAAATCTTTGAAATTTAATGAAGGTTAAAAAAACCTCCGTTAGTTAGTTGAGGTTTTAGAAAAAGCCTTTGGAATTTAACGAAGGTTAAAAAACCCTCCGTTATTTTGCTAAGGTTTTAGAATAAACTTTTGGAATTTAACGTAGGTTAAAAAAACCTCCACTGTGTTGGGTTTTAGAATAAAGCTTTCGAATTTGACGAAGGTTAAAAAAATCTCTGTTATTTCGCTAAGGTTTTAAAATAAACCTTTGAAATTTAACAAAGGTTAAAACACCTCCGTTATTTTGCTGAGATTTTTTAATAACCTTTGGAACTTAACAAAGGTTAAAAAACCACCGTTAATTAAATCAATTCCTAAGGTTATATAAACCTTCGCTAAATACCCTTCGTTAAAATCTTTTTTTCTTGTAGTGTCCTTTGTCTTAAAACTGCTCCTACTGCATAATCACTAGCATCACATTATCTCAAAAAATTAAATTTCCAATCAAGAGCAGTTATGATAGGTGAAGAGATGAGTTTTTCTTTCAAAATGTTAAAAGTAGTTACACAATTATCATCAAATTTAAAAGAAGTATCTGTTGAACATAGGGTTTGATCCAAGGTTGTTTGATTTTAATCCTTTTGAAAAATGTGTGTTTTCAAAGAGAAGTGGAAAATCAACCTGTTGAATTGTCGTTTCAACCGGTTGTTTTAGACTTAGAGGTTTTTGAAAAGGATTTGAAACAACTTGACTTTGTTGTTAAGTTAGTTCAATCTGTTTTAAAACTGATTTGGCTCTTGCATTAAATGTTTTTTAAAAACTGATTGGAATTTATAAAATCTGTTTCACACTCTTAGTTGTTATTGATTTAGATTATTGCTTTCAAATGAAGTTTTACCAAGATTTTTTCATCCTTTGGATTCTTTCTAAGAGTGGAATAGGATTGCATTGTGTTTCTTCTTTCCAATCTATGATTGTATTAGATGATATCATTCCTTTTCTCTCTTAACAATTGTATTTCTGTAAAAACTGCTGGTGTGCAGATTCATAGGGTGTTCTGCATTCTGTGGTGTGATTTTCAAAGGTGGTGTGGGTTCTTGAAGGTTTCAAGATCACCACTTTGGTGTGTGTGTTGTAATCAAAGTGTTTTGATTGCTTAGTGGAATACTCAGAGGTTTTCTAGGGATTGGAGGTAGCTTTTGGCCAAGAGTGAACCAGTATAAATTTACTGTGTGAATTTTTCTATCCCTTATCTCTTTAAATCTGTTTTTGCTTGAATTTTATAACTGTTGCTATAAACAACATATTGTTTCGCAAAAACAACCAGTTGATTTTCTGCTGTTAAGAGAAAACTATTTTTTAATTCAGCTTAACAGATTTCTAATTGATTGATTCTTTTTGGCCTTCACAGAAGACCCAAACACAGAAAAGTCATCCATGAATACTTCAATGCATTTATCGATCATATATGCAAAAATAACAAACATACACTTTTGGAAAGTTGTTGGAGCATTACATAACCCAAATGGCATTTTTCGGTAAGCAAAAACTTCAAATGGGCAAGTAAATGTTGTCTTCTCTTGATCTTTTGGGTTCACTACAATTTGATTATAACCATTGAAAAAAAAATAGTATGCTTTACCTACCAATCTTTCCAACATTTGATCCATAAAAGGTAATGGATAATGATCATTCCGTGTAGGTTGATTAAGTTTCCTATAGTCAATGCACATTCTCCATCCTGTAACAGTTCTTGTAGGAATTAATTCATTATTTTCATTATGAATAACTATCATACCTCTTTTCTTAGGCACCATTTTACAAGACTAACCCAAGCACTATTTGAAATGGGATAAATTATTCTTGGCTCTAAAAGCTTTTGAACCTCCTTTCTAACAACTTCCTTCATAGAAGGATTGAAGCACCTTGGAGGTTGAGCTACAAGTTTAAAATTTTGTTCCATATGAATTTTATGTATACAATATGAATATGATGGGCTTATACCTTTCAAGTCAATAAACACCCATCATATAGCTTCTTTATTCACCTTCAACACTTCTATTACTTGTTGCTCTTCTTTTTCTGAAAAAAAATTGCTTATGATAATTGAATTCTCTCCATTCTCTTCAAGAAAATATACTTCATATGAGATGACAACTGTTTTAATTCTATTTTTCGAGGAGTGTTGGCTTTATTTAACTCTATTTCATCAAAAGCCTCATGATGTACTTCTTTTGCCTTCCCAGATCTTGCAAACATTCCTTGACTTCCTTATCTTCCCAGACTTCTAGATCATCATTATTATTGAGGATTGCTTTCATGAAAGAATCATCAACATATATTTGCCTTTGATTTTCCAAATATATTCATCAAGTGCATCCATTCTAAAACAATCTCTATGGTCAATCGGATGTTTCATAACCTCAAACACATCCAAACTAACTTCTTCATCCTATACCCGATCTTTCAGCTTTCCTTCATCCACATCAATCATAATTTTTGCAGTTTTCATAAATGCACGTCCAAGAATGAGAGGTACTTCAACATCCTCCTCTATGACCTTGATTACAAAGTCAACTGGTAAATAAAATTTGTCTACCTTCACCAAAAGATCTTCAACTATTCCTTGTGGATATTTTATTGATCTATTAGCAAATTGCAATGTCATCCTTGTAGGCAAAATTTCAACATCTCCAATTTTCTTCAACATAGATAGAGGCATGAGATTAATGCTTGCCCTAAGATCTAGTAATGTCTTACCACTGTAAAATTTCCTATTGTGACTGGCAAGGTATTGTTGAAGATGGTTGCTGCCCCTTCAAGACATGTGTTTGATGAAGCCATTTATGTAAATTTCATGTGTATGTACATTTGCTTTAAGAATGTCTTAGGTATAGTTTAGAGGTTGTTTAAGAGTAGGCTTTTTGCTAGGTAACTCACCTCTCAACCCCTGACCATGTGATAAGAGCAAGCACAAATTTTCTGAAACTGTTTTTCACATGTTTTGCAAAAACATCCTTACTGCATAAAAATAAATCTGTTCTTTTCTAAATAAATGGATTCTTTTTTAAACTGATGCATTGACTAAGTCTTTCGAAAATTAGGTTTTGTGCATCAAGTATTTTGACTAAGTCTTCTCTCTTTCAAAACGACTGTGTTTCAATAGTTAAGTTTTTTCTGTTATCGTTTTGAAAAATAAATATGTTCATCTGTAAATGAATGGATTCTTTTTAGTCTGGTGCCATGTATATCTTAAAAGCTTTTTTCGTTTTATCCTTGCACCATAATGGTTGACTGAGTCTCCTTCACATAACAGATTCTCTAACTTCTTTTGAAAATAAATCTATTCATTTTATTTTCAATCTATTCTTTTTATAACAGCTTCAACTGTTTTTTGAAAATTTGTTATAAGTTATTTTTCTATAAAAAAGAAAACTTGTTCCTGCGTTTGAAGGTGAATCATACAATTGAGAAAACAAGTTTTACAACAGAGAATTAAGGATTTACAGAGAACTAGCATGTGTTCTTGAAAGATTTTACAAATCAAAAGTGTGCTTGTTCTTGGTTGGCTCTAAGGCTTGGTTAAAGGTGCTGCTACTGTGTGAGCAATCTGCTCTACTGGTCTAAGGCAGATTTCTGCATCCTCTATCAGGTGTATTTGTTTCATATTTCAAATTCTTGTAAAAGTGTGATTGTAAACTTTTCTTGATAGGGTTTCTTGAAGAGTGTGTGTGCTGAAATAGTGTTTTTCAGCAAGTGTGCCAAGTTTCTTGTAGGGTTCAAGAACAGTGGCTATGTAAGTGTGTTTAGTACGTTTTGTTTAGTGGATTTCACCTTGGATTAGGTGAGACTGGATGTAGCTCATTTGAGTGAACCTGTGTTCATTTCTTTTCATCCCTGCACTCGAATTCTTGTTTATCTGTTAATTTGCCAGAATTTGAATTTGTTCAATTAAAAATAAATATGTTCTTTCTGGGCTTGTTCATACAGTTCTTATTTTCTGGAAAATCAGTTTGGTTCTGTGAAGAAGATATATGATCTGTTGAATACAAATGAAACAGTTTGATTGTGATAGGTTACTCAATTGGTTGACAAGCTAATAATTGAACCTTTATCACTTGCTTAAAAATTGAAGGTCACTGTTTTAGCTGTTCACAGTTTTCTCTTTAAAATCAGTGTGTGTGGCTTGCAAATTAATTTGCATAACCTCAAGAATAACTTGGCTGATATAAACGTTTTTAAACATAAACAGTGTCAAAATAAATCTGTTCATTGCCAAATAAATCGATTTATTTTCTGTGTACTGTGTTAAAATCTAATTCTGCACGAAACTTTTAAAATCTACATCCTGCTTCTAATTCCACAGTTCCTTTCTCCTTTTAATCTTCTATTTTTGGTCAACAAATCCTGCATAAAGCTAGCATATGTAGGCATTTGTTCTAAAACTTCAGTGAAAGGAATATTTATCTCTTGTTGTTTCATAATTTCATAAAATCTGATAAACTGTCCTTCTATATTCTTCCTTGAGGGAGCATGTGGGTAAGGTAAATCTAGAATTGAAGCACTCTTTTTTCTATTATCATTTTTTTCTTTTCTTCCTTTACACTCTCATTTTTTTTCTTTCTCATTTTCTTTTTCCTATTCATTCTCAATTTTTCTTTCCTCAATTTTTTCTCTTCATCAACAATGAAATTATCACCAATCCCCTTCCTTATAACTATTCCACTTCTAGTAGTGACTGACTTACATTACTCCTTGGGTTTCTCCAGTTGTTGTGCAATTTGTCCCATTTGTGTCTCCAACTTTGAACAATAATGTCAAAGCTCTTTTGATTTAACAATGTTGTTTGCATAAATTTCTCCAAGGTATCCTTCAGTTTGCTTATTATCTCTTGGGATGAAGGATATAGTGGTTGTTGTTGTTGAAATGAGTCTTGCTTAAAACTTTGATTTTAATTGCTTCTCCAACCTTGAGAATTTTTGTTGGAGAACCCACCTTGCCTTCCCTGATTTCTCATATAATGAGCTTCTTCTTCAGATGAATTATTTTGATAAGAATAGTGCCCATTGGAATGATCACCTCCACACAAATCACACCTTATTGGTTGACTCTGGCCTTGAAAAGCTTGCTCAACTTCTAATTGTTGTGGCAATTTAGCCATTTGTGCAGTTAATGCTTCCAATTGTTGTGTTAGAATTTTATTTTAGGCCAAAAGTGTGTTTGAAGTTGGGCTAAAATCTAGAAGCATCTTGGTATCATATTTCAAACCCATGATTTGGGCCTTTTCTCAACATCATTTTAAATCTATCCCATGTCTCACAAAAGGCTTTGTCTACTCTTTGTCTGAACATAGAGATTTTAGACTTTGCTTTGATGTAGCGAGATAATGAAAAAAATCTTTGCAATTTTTTTCCTTTACATCCTTCCAACTAGTGAGGCTCTGGTTTAGCTACGATTTGAGCCATTCTTTTGCCTTTCATACCAATGAAAAAGAAAATAAACACATATAAACATTTTCAAGATCATCTAAATGAAAGCCAGTTGTTCCCACCAATTCATAAAATGTAGACAATTGCGAATATGGATCCTCATGATCCATTGCTGTAAATTGATGGGTACTGATAAGAGTAAGGAAAGTGGGTTTCATCTCCAAGGCCCTAGTGGTAGCAAGTATTTCAATACTAGAAAAATGCTTTGACCCTGCTGCATGGTATAATCTCCAAGGGTTCTCCTAGGAGGTGATGCTTACTCTTCTGCAATGTTGTTTTCCTCCTAAAAAATATTAATGGGAAAAGAATAACTGGTTGAGGATTCCTCTCTAGTGTCTCCTCTTTCTTTTGTCTTTGTCTTTCTGTTTCTTTTAGCTGTCCTTTCAATATCTGCTTCAAATAATAATTGGTCTTTGGGAATTTGACCTCTTAATATCATATAAGATAGGTAATCCAAGGGTTAGTAGCATAAGGATTCACTAGCAGTAAACAAAATAATTTTTAAAAAAAAAACTAAATTTGAAAATAAAAAGAATAAAATAAATTCAAATTAAATATGAAAATAAAATAAAAACAAATCTGCAATTAAAATAAAATAAAACAATAAAACAGTAAACAAAAATAAATAAATAAAAGTCAGAATATTCATAATCTTTGCAAATTTGTATTAAAAAATTCAATTATTCCCCGACAACGGCGCGAAAAAGTTGACGACTACTTTACGGCAAGTGCACCATATTTTCAGAAGTAATAATTTGTTCCTAAAAATGGATATTGAACCCACAAGGAACAATTGAATAATCAAGTAAAAGATTCACTAAATAGAAAACAAAATAATAAAGTTTGTTAGGAGTTTGTTATGATTGCAGTGATTAAAAAGAAAACAAGTCAAAGGGTTTGTTGGTTCAATTGGGAAAATTATGTTTGGGGCTTATCCTTTTTACTCTTTTGTATTTTAATTAGCATGGTAAAATTCTATCATTTTATTGTAAGAGAGTCTCCTAAATATCAATTCCTCGCATATTTATAAAAACTTCTTATCATTACGATTAGACGTTGATAACAGTTAACATTTCAAATTTATTCCTAACATTCAAATATGTTAAGCATTTTCATTTGAGTAAAAAACGTAGAAGTACTTTCCAGTCAAATCTAAAGATCTAGAACATAGAAACAAGCATTGCAAATAAAATGACAATATCAATCATCAATCAAGAACAAAATATTATATTTAAATATCACCTTAATACATAAGAGTTTGAACAAATTACTCCCAATCTCAAATGGAACTATTACAAGCATGGAAAACAAGAAAAGAAGATCCAAGATATTTCTCCTTGACGACTACCTCCTCTAGGGTTTCTAACACATTCTATTCCCCAGTTGGATTCTAATCCACTCAATGATGTTTAGGGTTGTGCCTCATGCCTCATATTTAACCTGGTTAGACTTAGGCTAAGTGACATCTCGTCTAGGTGTTATTGGGTGAGTTGCACAAAAGAAAGCCCAACGTCACTGGAGAGATCTCGTCTAGGCACGATTGGGATCGCTTGAGCGAGCTTGGGTGACTGTTGGAGCATTCCAACTTTCCCTTTTTAGCTTTGTTTACTCTTCTTTTGCCCTATTGTCTTCATTCTTCCCTAGAATCCTGAAATTAACACAAATGTGGGAATCAATCGTTCTAATTCTAATTATAAACATAAAATATGTAAAAAGGTTTAAATTCATAAATTAGGGGTTATATTATAGTTATTTTATCAATTAATTGTTAGAATTAATGGCTTAAACAAAAGGGGGTGGGGGTTAATTGTTTGTCAAAAGATTTTCGCAAAGATTGAATAAGAATGAAGCTTTATCAACAAACACAGATTAAGAAATCAAGGAAGCCAATCAAACAATGTAAAAGAAACTGTTTTGCAGAATTTCAATCGGTTGAAACTTCGTTTTAACCGGTTGTTTATGGCAGCAACAAAAGAAGAATTAAATCGAACAATTTATGAGGAGTGAGAGAGATAGAGATTACTCAGCCAATTTATACTGGTTCACTCAACCTTAAGCTACATCTAGTTCCCAGAACAACCACTGGGTTTCACTAGTAACCAATCACATATTACAATACACACAATCACAAGAGATGTGATCTTGATACCACAATAACCACTCACCTTCTTTGCTACACCATACACCCTTAGTCCGAACACCCTCTGACTTTACAGGTTTTGACACACTTCACAATTTTATAAAAGAACAAATACAAGAATCATGAAAAGAACTGATTACACCTGAATTTACAGGAATCACAGAACTCCTAAGATTTGACCTTGAACCAGTGCACAACTATTTAGCAATCTTGCAAACCTTTGAAAAACTTTTCTCAAAATCAATCTCAATCTCATTGTATTTGATATCTTTATTTTATTTTTTGTTTTGAAAGAAAAGCCATATTTATAGCTCTAAAAACTAGCTGTTCTAGGTAGCAATCATGAGCCAAAACAGTTTTGATTCAATTATAAAATAGATTAACAGGTTTTTAAAAAGCTGTTATGAAATGTGACAATCAACCTGTTGAGAAGTCGTTTTAACCGGTTGAATTGGTTAGATAGTTATTGAACCAAGTGAAAAACAGTTTTAAAACCTTCAAACAAGCTAAGTGACAAACAACCGATTATTTCGTGGTTTCAACCGGTTGTTTTACTCTTTGCTTAGAATATTTTTTTTCTTTTAAAATAGATTGAGCTAGCTTGTGCAAGGGACTAGGAATGATTTTTACAAGAATTCTAAACAACCTAGACTAAGCTCAAACCAAAAGCAGCATAACTTCAACCTTCGCCATAGATTTGAAACATCAAAGATACCATGTTCTACAATCTCCCCCTATTTGATGGAGACAAATCCTTGGGATGCTTTTTGGAATGTTCTTGTTTAGAATCTTGTATAACATGCATTCATAAGAAAACATAGAAATAATGGATAATCTATTCCAGTTAATCAGGCACCACAAACTAGTTTCCACTAAGTGATTTCCAAAGAGGAACATCAACCAAATCAATGTAAGAAACCAGTCAAACATGCATAGGTGCAGCACAAAAAAACAATCGGTTATTTCGTAAGAATAACCGTTTAAAATTTGTATAAGAGTTTCAATTAAATCAAAAACTAGTTATAGCAGTTGTAGCAGTAGTTATAACAATGTTCAAAAACAGAAAATAGGTGCAGATATGTGTAGATATTTAGAACTTTACATATCCCAAACACTTCTCCCCCTATTTGTCTTCACAAATAGACTGAAAGAAGGATTAAAAACAACATAAAAGAGAGAAAAAGAAAATTGTTCAGAGACATAAACCAACAATTTTAAATGAAGGACACCAGCTTCCTTCAATCATTCTTGCCATATTGTAGGTCTAGAAGTTGGTTTTGAACTTCTTCGATCTGCTCATCCAAGGTTTGGAACCTTGAATCCATATGGTGAAACCTTGACTCACACAATTCATGAAGATTTCTCTTATTTTCAGCAAAGGTGTCCATACAACTTATCATTAGCCTCTCAAAAGGAGACATTGAAGTCATCCTTTCTCCCATGTGACCATCACTAGGATCAACTTCATGAGTCTCAACAGCAGGTTCCTCTTGATTTTGCTGCAGCTTTAGGTTCTTCACCATCATTGATTCCACTAGGGCCAGCTTGGTCACCATCCTTACTTACCCATCTCCCATCAATCTTGGAAAACCCCATCTTGCTTAGAGATCCACTATTGATCTCACTTAAAGGCTTTATAATTTCAGCCAATTCTTCTTCAATATCTACTTCAAAATAATGTAGAAATTTAGAAATCAATATGGTATAGGGATAGTGGAAGTCACTTAACCTTATGGCCTTTTGCATATGATCTTTGATAATGTGAATTCAGTTGAGCTTTACTTTGTTCATGATGCAGTAGATTAACAACAAGTCTTCTTCGGAGAGAGTAGAATGATTGCTCCCCCTTGGTATGATGATCCATGACATAATGAAGGCAATGAGCCTTTCATCAAGTTTCAGCCCTAAAACAGAAAAGTTTCTTACCTTTGAGAGGGGGTTCTTGAGACAAATATTGTAGAATTGCATCTTGTTGAACTCTTATATCGCCCTAAGATTGCCTTTGTTAATCCTTACTCCAGAAAACTTCAACTCAGTTATGGCAGCCCACACATCATTGGTGATAACAATGTCTACCCCCTTCACATGAGAGTTAAAAGTGTCACAATTGAATTGGAGGTTGGTGTAGAATACCTTCACCAAATCTGGATAGATGTTTCCAGAAAGCTTAATGAATCTGTTTAGCCTTTGCTCCTTGAGAAGACTTCTCACCACAGTCAAATTTTGTTGCTTCATCCATGTGAAAGATACAAGCTTTGGTGTGTTAATAATCTCCCTACTTGTTTCATGTAGGTACTTGTCTATAAGTTCTGATTCCTTTAAGAACCAGCCTTCTAGCTTTCCACCACTCCTTACAACCTTGTTTTCATTCTCTTAAAGGATGAAGGAGTTGCAGCCATAGTTTAGGTAGAGAAAGATAAACACACTGCAAAAACAGACTTAGAGCAGAGAGAAAAAGGAAGAAAAACAAGTTGTTCCTTGTGAAAATAGCAACAAATAGCTTCACATATATAGCCACAACAATTAGTCAAAGTTGGCATTTAGTGGGTTGTTTTCAAAACAAAAAAGAGAATCAAATCATAACCATAAAGTAGTTTTTGTCAGTCATAATAGAAAGTATAGAAAACACATGCTGATTTGACCAAACTTTAAAAGCAGTTTTAATTTCCAAGATTTAGGGGAATCTGATTCATAAAGAGTAGTTATTACAAAGATACTTTGCATTCAAGGATGTAATTAAAGCATTGTTGACCACAAACATCACTGTGTTCTAACAGAAAATCAGTTTAAAGCACATTGAATCAAAAAACAGATTTGACCAGTGCTAACAGAGTTGAAACAATCGGTTGAATTTCTGCAACTAGTGAAAAAAATTGAGAAAACCAGATTCTTTTAACAGCCATTGAATATACAAGCATTCAGGTTTTAAGGCACATTGATTTGTATAAAAACAGAAGGAATACAAAGCAAATATAATCCAAAAACAAAGTAATGAAAATTCAGAATTGGATTTGAAATAAAATGTTCAACAATAAGAAGAACAAAGAGTTATTCTTCAAGATTTTAAAGTACACATATGAAAGCAGTACATAATATCAAAACAAGGCATTGTCTTGCAAATTTGCTTTCTTGAGATCCTAATCATACTGACCCTTCATGTGGAGTAAAAAATCTGCAAAGAAAAGCTTGTTAAATCACAAAATTTGATCCCTTAAAGAACTTGGGACCTTTCATGTTAGATTTATCCTTCGAACCATCAAAATTTCTTGGAATCCATTTAAAAATTCCTTTAGGAACAAGAGATTTATGAAACCTGCAGAATCTAACTGAATGACCTCTCTTCATACAATAAAAACATGTAACAACCAGTTGTTTCGTTCTTTTAATCAGTTGTTTTTCTGCCACTGATGAAAAATATTTTGAAATTCCATTCTCTTTGCTTTGTGGATAAAATCCTGAGCCTGCTTCTCCAAAGACACAATTTTAAGATGCAAGAAAATTCTCAAAGTAGAATTTTCTAGTTGTAAGCTTATCCACAATTTTCAAAAGATATTGAATCTTTCTTCCAAGATTTTCATAGTTTTCACAAAACTTTGAGTCACACATGCAAGTACAACTTTTGTAAATCAAATCAAGATTTTCAAAATCAACTTTAGATTTTTCCAACTCTTCTTCTAGTGTTTTGACTATGTTTTCAAGCCAGTTGTTCATACCTTTCAACCGATTGTGAGAGAGCCAATCAATTAGCTTCTTCATGTGTTTCATTGAAAGCTTCAAGTAGTTGGTAGTAATTATTACCTTTGACTGAAGAAGATGAACTCATGTTGCTTGATACAGATGCTTTCAAACACAAGTTTGCTTCTTCATTTTCCGAAGAGCTAGAGGATGATACCTCATTATCATTCCATGCTATATATGCCTTCTTGTTTTTTTCCTCTTCTTTCACTTTTGAAATCATCTTTTTCCTTGCTCTCATTATTGGGACACTCAACTTTGATGTGACCCTGTTCACCACAACCATAAAAAGTATATTTGTTAAGATTAAAGTCATTTGGCTTTTTAGAACTGTACCTCTTTGAAGCTTGGCCTTTATTCTTTTTCAAGAATTTGCAAAACTTTCTTGACAACAAGCTCATGGTATCTTCATCACTATCACTTGAGTCTTGTTGCTTTTTCTGGTTGCCAACTTTAAGTGCAATACCCTTACTGTGTTTGTCCTCACTTTCTTGGGCAACTAACCTATTCATCTCAAGCTCATGCTCCCTTAGCTTACCAAACAGAGAAGCAATTGTCATTGATGTTAAGTCCTTTGACTCTAAAATGGCAGTGACCTTTGGCTGCCATGTCCTATCAAGACACTTCAAGATCTTGATGATTATCTCCTCTTTGTCAAAGTTCTTTCCAAGGCTCATCAAATGGTTCACAATGTGGGAAAACCGTTTCTTCACATCACATATTGTCTCCCATTTCTGCATTCTGAAAAGCTCATACTTTTGGATGAGAGCATGCTTTCGTGCCACCTTAACATCATTTATTCCTTCATGTGGACTTCAAGGATGTCCCACATCTCCTTTGCTGAAGTGCGTTGTGATGCCCTGAAAAACTCATCACAACTCAAAGCAGAGGTTATTATGTTTTTAACAATCCAATCAAATTTTGCTTTCTTTCTTTCAGCCTAAGTCCATTAAGATGAAGGCTTATCAATTAAGACATCATCTCTTTTAACTTGAGGAATAAAGGGACCATTTTCAATTGTTTCCCAAATACCTTTTTCTGTGGAATGCATAAAGATCTTCATCCTTACCTTTCAAAACTGGTAATTTACACCATAAAACAATTATGGTCTGTTTATAGAAGCACCTTCCCCAAAAGGCAATTTGCCAGCCATTAAAGTAGTTTTCAGAAAAACAAAACTTGAATATTTTTCAAGAACCTAGCTCTTGATGCCAATTGTTAGAATTAATGGCTTAAACAAGACGGGGGTGAATTGTTTGTCAAAAGATTTTCACAAAGATTGAATAAGAATGAAGCTTTATCAACAAACACAGATTAAGAAATCAAGGAAGCCAATCAAACAATGTAAAAGAAACTGCTTGCAGAATTTCAATCGGTTGAAACTTCGTTTTAACTAGTTGTTTATGGCAGCAACAAAAGCAGAATTAAATTACACAGTTTATGAGGATTGAGAGAGAAAGATTACTCAGCCAATTTATACTGGTTCACTCAACCTTGAGCTACATCCAGTTCCCAGAACAACCACTGGGTTCCACTAGTAACCAAACACATATTACAATACACACAATCACAAGAGAGGTGATCTTGATACCACAAGAACCACTCACTCTCTTTGCTACACACACACCCTTAGTCGGAACACCTTCTGACTTTACAAGTTTTGACAAACTTCACAAATTTGTAAAAGAAGAAATACAAGAATCACGAAAGGAACATACTACACCTGAATTTACAGGAACCACAGAGCTCTTAAGATCTCACCTTGAACCAATGCACACTATTTAGCAATCTTGCAAACCTTTGAAAAAGTTTTCTGAAAATCAATCTCAATCTCAATGTATTTGATATCTTTCTTTTATTTTTTGTTTTGAATGAAAAACCATATTTATAGCTCTCAAAACTAGCCGTTCTAGGCAACAATCATGAGCCAAAACAGTTTTGATTCAATTGCAAAACAGATTACATGTTTTTGAAAAGCTGTTATGAAATATGACAATCAACCGGTTGAAAAGTCATTTTAACCAGTTGAATTAGTTATTTAACCAAGTCAAAAACAGTTTTAAAACCTTTAAACAAGCTAAGTGACAAACAACCGATAATTTCGTCCTTTCAACCAGTTGTTTTTCTCTTTTCTTAGAAAAAAAAACTTTTTTCTTTTAAAATAGATTGAGCTAGCTTGTGCAAGGGACTAGGAATGATCTTAACAACCTAGACTAAGCTCAAACCAAAAGCAGCACAACTTCAACCCTTATCATAGATTTGAAAGATCAAAGCTCCCATGTTCTACATTAATATCCATAAGTGCATGTATTTTAAATGAAATATTCTTAAATCTAACACTTACCAATGCCTTTTCTTAGGACAATGGCACGTAACTATAATAAGCAAATATCAATTATTATTAAACACAAAATTACAAAATAAAGTTTGAATATAAAAAATTAATCAATGGACCTATTATGAAGTGAAGATGAGGTAATGGGCTCATTAGGCCCCTTAGTGATTAGTAGAAATAACAATGAATTTAATTAAGTAGGTAGACAATTAATAAACACTTAATGAACCAAAAT
The DNA here is from genome assembly GCF_000499845.2 of Phaseolus vulgaris. Lineage (NCBI taxonomy): Eukaryota > Viridiplantae > Streptophyta > Magnoliopsida > Fabales > Fabaceae > Phaseolus > Phaseolus vulgaris. Next base: position 13,186,098 of record NC_023757.2, read on the forward strand.
TGACTTAAGTTTCGATTAATTCCTGCAAGTACTACAACCTTGTGTGAGTTATATCGAGGAGTGAGCTACCTATCATGTATTGCTAAGAAGTGAGATTAGAATATAAAGTCAAGCAACTAGGAGTGAAATGGTGCAAGAATAATGAAGGTTCAAGTAGAAGGTATTTCCCCTACTAAGAACATTAATTAAAAGGAAAAGAAGAGTCAAATGAAAAGAAGGACATTGATGGCTGACCAATTGATTTTATTGACTTAGTCTGTTCAAGGCTTCCAGCCACTAGTATGCTCGGTTGGGCTATCAACATGATGTTGAAGATGGATGAAGCTTCTTCTCTACCTAGTTTTAGTGTGTGTTTGATGTAGAAAATAACTAGTTTGCTTTAAAGTTTGTAATAGGCTTAGATGATATTGTATTCAGGCTTGTGTATGTGTAAGTTTGCCTTTTGCAACATGATCTATCCTAACCAAGCCTAGAATAAGCACATGAAGTGGTTAAAAGTTTTTCCAAAAGCTTTCTAGAGGTTTCTTCAAAAATCAGGACTCTGCACAAAAATAAATCTGTTTCTCTGTAAAAGAACAGGTTTATTCTTTGGTTTGCTGAAAGTTCGAAAGTTAGTTAGGGCACCAAAGGTACAACTCAGACAGTTATTTCAGTTAGCTGAGTTGGCAGTTTTCATAAAATAAATCTGTTCAGTTTAAAACTGAATCTGTTGTTTTCATAACAGCTTTTCAATTGTTTTTTGAAAAGAAGTTAGAAATTGTTTTCTATATAAAGAAAAGCCTCTCTCACATGAAAGGATGCTGAGCAATTACGTTTTGACAGAGATTAAACACTTTCTATGTGAGAAGAAGGATTGAAAAGATTTTTGAAAGGTTTTCCAAAGAGATTTTCAAGTGTGCTTGTTCTAGGAAAACTTTGATCTTGGTGAAGGTGCTGGTGCAGTTCTGCAGCAAATTGAACTACTGGTTTTGAGTTCTTGAATCTTCTTTTCAGGTGTTATCTTTCCTTTATTCTGGTTTGTAAAGGTGTAAGTGTTAGTCACTCCTTGATAGGGGTTCTTGGAGTGCAAGGTGTGCTGAAATAAGGTTTTTCAGCATTGGTTGTATTGTTCTTGTAGTGTTCAAGAACTGTTGTGGTTGTAAGTGATTGATACTGTTTTTAGTGGATTCCACCTTGGAGTAAGGTGAAACTGGATGTAGCTCTGTATGAGTGAACCAGTATAAAAACTTGCTTGTCTTTTCCTCTCATCCTTGCACTCGTTTCTGGTTTTGCTTAATTCTGTCAAGAATTAAATCTGTTCTTTTGAAATCAAATCTGTTAATTCTAGGTTTAATAAAAACTGATCTTCCTGATTTGTTAAAGTTCTCTAATCACTAACAAAGTATTTGTATATGAGGTTTTAATTGGTTTAAGAATAAATAGTTTTATTCATTAAATCCTGACAAAGATTCATTCCCTTTGAAACCTTGTGTTGAATGAACCTGATTGATTTCTTGGCATAATCTGTATTCTTCAAGCTGGTAAAAGCTAACCAATCTGGCTCTGTTATATCTCTCTGTTTGATTGCAATTTTAATCTGAACAAGTTCAAATTGTGTTAGACTGTTCTGAAGAATCAATCTGTTTATTTTAAAAACAATCTGTTCTTTTTCCTCTGATATACTAAAAACTGTTTGCATTTGCGAAAATTTTATATGTTCAATTCACCCCTCCTCTCTTGAACTTAGACACTAATAGACCTAACAATTGGTATCAGAACTAGGGCTTGTATTTTGCTCAAGTGTATGCATGATGTTTGAGTTTAAAATGCCTTTTCCTGAAGGTGCGTCTATTAATAAACCTCCTATGTTTGGTGGTGTTAACTATGCTTTCTGGAAAATCAAGATGAAAATCTTTATGGAGTCTATTGACATGGGAATCTGGGATGCAGTGGTCAGTGGACCTTTTATACCTATGCAGGTTGTCAAAGATGAAACAATAAAGAAGCCTTGGTCTGAATGGAGTGAAACCGAGAAGAAGAAGGCCCAATATGACTCCTTAGCCAAGAATATCATCACCTCTGCACTGAATATGGATGAGTTCTTTAGAGTCTCTCAATGTAACTCCGCTAAGGATATGTGGGAGGTACTAGAGGTAACTCATGAAGGGACTGATGATGTGAAACGGGCAAGGAAGCACTCACTAATTCAAGAGTACGAACTGTTCAGAATGCAATCAGAAGAAAGTATTGCAGATGTGCAGAAACGATTTACACATATTGTAAATCACCTCACTGGCCTTGGTAAAGTCTTTGACAAGGAAGAGCTCAACATAAAGGTGCTAAAATGCCTTGATAGGAGCTGGCAGCCTAAGGTAACAACAATCTCAGAATCTAGAGATTTATCCAAGATGTCCACTGCTGCACTTTTTGGAAAGCTGATGGAGCATGAAATATAGCTGAAAAGATTGAAAGAACAAGAAACTGTGGAGAAGAAAGCCAAAGGAATTGCCCTGAAAACTACCATGGAACATGATACAAGTGGGGAAGAAGATGATCCTGAACATGAAGAGACTTTGAGTCTGCTCACCAGAAAATTCAGCAGGTTTCTTAGAAAGAAAAACTGTGACAGAACTCAACAAAGAAAGAGGTACTCTAAACCCAATGATTCGAATTCTTCCAATTACACGTGTTTTGGATGTGGTAAATCAGGTCATATAAAGGTTGATTGTCCAAACAATCAAAACAAGGAAAAATCAGCAAGCAAGAAGAGTGAAAGAATCAAAGGCAAAAGAGCATACATCTCATGGGAAGAAAATGATGTATCCTCATCTAGTAATTCCTCAACCGAAAGTGACGAAGCAAATCTGTGCTTTATGGTGAATGATGAAGAATCTAATTCTGATTCAGTAAGTGATTTTTCTACTGATTCTGAAAATTATGATCAGCTGTTAATTGCATTTAAGGAAACACATGATGAAGCAAACAAATTAGCTGTAATTTGTAACAAATTGAATAGAGTAAATAGGGTACTTGAACCTAAAGTCAAAGCTCTTGAAGAAGAGCTGCACAAAGCTAAAACTGAATTGGTTAGCCTTGAATTAACTTGTTTGCATGCATCAATAAAAACCTGTGATAATTGTAAAAAACTGGAAAAACATGTTGAATATTTGTTAAAAACACTTTCAAATTTCACCAAAGGAAGAGAAAATCTTGAAACTTTATTAGGTTCACAGAATGCTGTTTTTAATAAAAATGGTCTAGGATATAATTTTGAAATGAAAAGCAATGTGAAAAAGTTATCCAGTTTTTTTGTTCCTTCCAAAACAGGTTTTTCTTCTTTTAGTTGTTCAAAAGCAATGCATACTGCAACATGTTTTTACTGTATGAAGTCTGGTCATATATCTAGAACATCTAAAGCTAGAAGGTACCTTGTTCCTAAAGGATTGGCCAAATGGCTTCCTAAGGAAAAGTATTAATCATGCTGGACCCTAGACTAAAAGGGGTACCATATATGCTAAATTTGTTTTGTTACAGAAAAACAGCAGGAAAAATCAGTGGTATCTGGACAGTGGCTGCTCAAAGCACATGACTGGTGATGTGACCTAGTTCATAAATCTGAAACTCAAAGCTGAAGGGCATGTCACATATGGGGACAACAATAGAGGAAAAATTCTTGGAAGAGGAGATGTTGGTACTAAAGACTCAACCACTATTGAGAATGTACTGTATGTTGAAGGGCTAGTCTTCTAAGCATTAGCCAGCTGTGTGACAAGGGATACAAGGTCAATTTCGAAGCTAACACTTGTACAATTTCAAATGAAATTTCTGGTATGGAGTTGTTCATTGGAAAAAAGGGTAAACAACATCTATCTCTTAGATATTATAAAGAGTTGTTCTGAAAATGAGTGTTTGTTATCTAAAAGTGATGAGTCATGGCTGTGGCATAGGAGGCTAGCTCATATTCACACAAATCACTTGAATAAGCTAAAATCTAAGGAACTAGTTTCTGGTTTACCAAACATAAAATTTCAGAATAACAGATTGTGTGATGCTTGTGTAAAGGGAAAATAGATAAGAACTTCATTTAAATCTAAAGATGTGGTTTCTACAAATAAAGCCTTGGATGTTTTACATATGGACTTGTTTGGACCATCTAGGACTGCTAGCTTAGCTGGAAATCACTATGCCTTGGTGATTGTTGATGACTTTTCAAGATATACATGGACTTTGTTTCTTGCTTCTAAAAATGATGCATATAAAGCCTTTAAGAAACTTGCTAAGGTTCTGCATAATGAAAATGAAAATAGGATAAAACAGATTCGTAGTGATCATGGGGGAGAATTTCAAAATGCAAAATTTGATAGATATTGTGAAAAACATGGGATCACACATAGTTATTCTGCTCCTAGGACACCCCAACAAAATGGTGTAGTTGAAAGGAAGAATAGGTCATTAGAAGAGCTAACTAGGACCATGTTAAATGAATCTGGTTTCGTAAATATTTTTGGGCTGATGCACTATACACTGCTTCTTATGTGCTTAACAGAACTTTGATTAGACCAATTCTTAAGAAAACTCCCTATGAATTGTATAAAGGTAAGAAGCCAAGCATTAGTCATCTTAGGGTTTTTGGTTGCAAATGTTTTGTTCTAAACAATGGTAAAGACAATCTGGGGAAATTTGATCCTAAATCAGATGAGGGAATACATATTGGATATGCTATAAATGGTCATGCTTATAGAGTGTATAACAAAAGATTGCTTGCAGTAGAAGAATCTATACATGTTGTATTTGATGAAATAGATTTTTCTGTGCCCAAATCTGTTTTGGATGAACCTGGTATGAATGATTTAAGAACCATTTTGCAAAAGAGTCAATCTAGTGAGCTTGATGCAACTAATCAAAATTCTATCAAAGAATCTACTGTGAATGCAGGATTTCCTAAGGAATGGAAGACACCCAGAGATCTTACACTAGACAATGTAATTGGTAAAATTGAGAAAGGAGTCTCAACAAGGAATTTACTTAATAATTTCTGCATAACAGTGGCCTTTGTTTCACAGATTGAGCCTAAAAGTCTGGAAGAAGCACTGCAAGACTGCAATTGGATAACAACAATGCAGGAAGAACTGAACCAGTTTGAATACAATGAAGTGTGGACTTTGGTTCCAAGAAAGCATGAGATGAATATCATAGGAACCAAGTGGGTGTACAGGATTAAGATGGATGAACATGGGGCTATCACTAGAAATAAAGCAAGTCTGGTTGCTAAAGGTTATAACCAAGAAGAGGGAATTGATTTTGGTGAAACCTATGCACCAGTAGCACGTCTTGAAGCTGTCAGATTACTCCTAGCGTTTTCCAGCATACAAGGTTTCAAGCTGTTTCAAATGGATGTCAAGAGTGCATTCTTAAATGGTTACATTAATGAAGATGTGTTTGTATCTCAGCCTCCAGGGTTCGAAGATCATAAAAATCCAGAGCATGTGTACATGCTTAAGAAGGCGTTATATGGATTGAGGCAGGCACCTAGGCAATGGTATGAGAGGCTAAGTGAATTTCTGCTCTCTCAAGGATATAACCGTGGCAATTTTGATAAAACTTTGTTTATAAAGAAGAAAAGAGAAGACATTATACTTGTACAAGTCTATGTGGATGATATTATCTTTAGATCCACAAATGAAGAGATGTGTGAAGACTTTGTGAAAACAATGAAGAGTGAGTTCGAGATGTCAATGTTAGGAGAAATGAATTTCTTCCTTGAACTTTAAGTGAAACAACTCAAGGATGGAATTTTCATAAGCCAAGAAAAATACTGCAAGGAGCAGCTTAAGAGGTTTGATATGGATCAATGCAAAGCAATCAACACTCCTATTTCAACAAGCTGCCAACTGGATCAAGATTCTGCTGGAAAATCAGTGGATCAAACTAAGTACATGGGTTTAATTGGTTCCTTATTATACTTAACTGCTAGCAGGCCTGACATTATGTTTGCTGTGTGCTTATGTGCTAGATATCAATCTGATCCAAAGGAATCACACTACAATGCAGCAAAGAGAATTCTGAAATACTTACAAGGATCTAAGGATGTTGGGTTATGGTATCCTAACAATGTATCTTTAAATTTAACTGGTTTTTCAGACTCTGACTTTGCAGGTTGCAAGGCTGATAGGAAAAGCACAAGTGGGACTTGTCACATGCTTGGATCAAGTTTAATCTCTTGGCATTGCAAGAAACAGGCTTGTGTTGCTCTCTCTACAGCAGAGGCAGAATACATAGCTGCTAGAAGTTGTTGTGCTCAGACCTTATGGCTAAGGCAGCAGCTAAGTGATTTTGGAATTTTATTAAACAAGATACCTATAAATTGTGATAATACTAGTGCTATAAATCTGTCTAAGAATCCTGTCATGCACTCAAGGACTAAACATATTGAAATTAGACATCACTTTCTAAGAGAACATATAGCTAATCGAACTTGTGATATAAAATTCATTGGCACTGAATTTCAATTAGCTGATCTATTCACTAAACCTCTTGCTAAAGACAGGTTTTATTTTCTTCTAAATGAATTGGGTATCATTAGCTTAAATTGTCCTTTGCAGTAAAAATTTCAATCTGTTACTTTATTTTTTAACATGTTTTGTTCCCTGTTTCAGAATCACAGTTGTGACTAGGAAAGAGAAAGATTTACTTTTCTCTCTCTCTCTTTATCTTTGACTTCTTTTACGGTTATTAACCAGTAGGTCTATGCCAATTAGCGTGTGGGTATCCTAACTGATTGGATATTGTGTAGGTGCAACAGATTTGATTTGCCAAAATCTGGTTCCAATATATTCTTACGTGAATCAACACCTGAACCTGCTGCACCATAAGAATAAAATCTGAAGCATATATGTTAGATTTGATTTTTCTTCAAAACCCATAATTCTTGAAATATGATCAAATTGTTTTTCTTTAAAATTTGTGATTTTTAAAATCTGATTTAAAGACTCTATATAAACCGAGCACTAATCAACTTTTCTCTCACACCTTCTCATCTATGCTATAAGCTGTCCAGGTTTAAATCTGATTCTTTACTTGTTTCGTTTATGTTATTATTAATATGAACTGCAAACTCATTCGATTTCTAGCTGGAATTTGTCTATTGGTGAATAGGTGCAGGCAACGACAGACTAAGCAATGGCATCCTCCTCAAACAGAAAGAAGAAATCCAAAGAACAATCTAACAGCAGCCAAGGCATTCTGGAAAAATGGTTTGCTGGAGATTCTGAAGCCATGACTAAGTTCATCCATGACACAAGCAGAAAACAAGTAAATGCACCCAAGGTGCTGGAATTTTCTTGGTTGAGGGAAGAAAATCTGACTGAAGCAAAAACTCTGCTCAAGCATCAAAACCTGAAGAACTTCTTAGAAATGACTGGAAATGTCTATCCAGACTTGGTGAATGTGTTCTACAACAATCTGGTTCAAGATGACAAAAATTTGGTCTCCCATGTCAAAGGTGTGAAGCTGAAAATTACAAGGGAAATATGGAGCAATGTGGGAGGAATCAAGTATTTTGGAATGAAGGTTAGCAAAGGGAATACTGCTGGAATTTCAAGGATTCAACAAGATGCAGTTTTACAGAAGTTGTGTTAGAAAGCCTACTGAACCAGTAGCTAGATTTCATGCTGGAAATCTCACACTAATTCCAAGACTCCTTGCCTACATAATTGCTTGACAGCTTACTCCAAGAGGAAGTAATCATGCTACTCTCCATGAATAGGACTTGATTCTGCTGTACTGTATCATGAATCAACTCAAGGTAAATTGGGTGAGTACAATGGTGGAGCATATGCTCAAATCCACAAGGCTTCCAGATTATCGTTTTCCATATGCTATTTTTGTGTCAAAGCTAATTGATTATTTTGAAGTTGACACTACAAACGAGAGAAATGACACCATTAAGGAAGCAAGTGAAATAGACAACTCTACTCTTTTGAAGATCGGGTTTCAAAAGGAGGATGACAATTGGGTATTTAGAAGGAATGCTGCAAACAGAGCTGAGAATGAAGCAGCTGATCGAGAAAATGAAGAAGGAGAAAATGCTGATGGGGTGCAGCACATGGATGAATCACCAGTGCACTCTTTTGGAAATGAAGATGTTGCTGCTACAAGCCAAAATGCACTGGTTGCATATGAGGAACCTGAGTACAGAGGTGAACCTCTGTCCATGTTCGAAAGACAAGTACTAAGCAGGCTGGACACATTCACATATGACCAAAAGGCACATTATGAAATGACTTACGCCAGCATTCAACACTTGGATGACCAAATTGAAGGAGTTCAAGTGCCGCTAGCTGAGCTTTACTACAACAACAAGTGATCCTATTTCTTAGTCTTTATCTTTTATATCTTGTTGAACAATTTGAGTTTAGTCGGTTTGTTTTTAGTCTGCACTAGTTTTAGTTGGTTTTATTTTGGGTTGTAATAGAACACTATACTGGTTGTTTGTTTGAATTGTTATGAATGTCTTTATCTCATGCCTTATTCTGTTTGACGAATCCAAAGGGGGAGAAGAACTGAGAAACAGCTCACAAAGGTTGATGTTCTTGTTAAAGCTGCAGGGAGGTAGCACAAAACTCACACACTGCTATTTTCTGGTTTTATTTCTAAACGTTGTTGTGCAGGTTTTGGTAGTTAGTACAGTGCAGGCTTTGATCATCAAACTATGCTGTGCAGAGGGGATTTGTCTCCATCAAACAGGGGGAGATTGTTGAAGTTGGATGAAGCTTCTTCTTTACCTAGTTTTAGTGTGTGTTTGATGTAGAAAATAACTAGTTTGCTTTCAAGTTTGTAATAGGCTTAGATGATCTTGTATTTAGGCTTGTGTATGTGTAAGGTTGCCTTTTGCTACATGATCTATCCTAGATGCCTAACCAAGCCTAGAATAAGCACATGAAGTGGTTAAAAGTTTTTCCAAAAGCTTTCTAGAGGTTTCTTCAAAAATCAGGACTCTGCACAAAAATAAATCTGTTTCTCTGTAAAAGAACAGGTTTATTCTTTGGTTTGCTGAAAGTTCGAAAGTTAGTTAGGGCACCAAAGGTACAACTCAGACAGTTATTTCAGTTAGCTGAGTTGGTAGTTTTCATAAAATAAATTTGTTCAGTTTAAAACTGAATCTGTTGTTTTCATAACAGCTTTTCAACTGTTTTTTGAAAAGAAGTTAGAAATTGTTTTCTATATAAAGAAAAGCCTCTCTCACATGAAAGGATGCTGAGCAATTACGTTTTGACAGAGATTAAACACTTTCTATGTGAGAAGAAGGATTGAAAAGATTTTTGAAAGGTTTTCCAAAGAGATTTTCAAGTGTGCTTGTTCTAGGAAAACTTTGATCTTGGTGAAGGTGCTGGTGCAGTTCTGCAGCAAATTGAACTACTGGTTTTGAGTTCTTGAATCTTCTTTTCAGGTGTTATCTTTCCTTTATTCTGGTTTGTAAAGGTGTAAGTGTTAGTCACTCCTTGATAGGGTTTCTTGGAGTGCAAGGTGTGCTGAAATAGGGGTTTTCAGCATTGGTTGTATTGTTCTTGTAGTGTTCAAGAACTGTTGTGGTTGTAAGTGATTGATACTGTTTTTAGTGGATTCCACCTTGGAGTAAGGTGAAACTGGATGTAGCTCTGTATGAGTGAACCAGTATAAAAACTTGCTTGTCTTTTCCTCTCATCCCTGCACTCGTTTCTGGTTTTGCTTAATTCTGTCAAGAATTAAATCTGTTCTTTTGAAATCAAATCTGTTAATTCTAGGTTTAATAAAAACTGATCTTCCTGATTTGTTAAAGTTCTCTAATCACTAACAAAGTATTTGTATATGAGATTTTAATTGGTTTAAGAATAAATAGTTTTATTCATTAAATCCTGACAAAGATTCATTCCCTTTGAAACCTTGTGTTGAATGAACCTGATTGATTTCTTGGCATAATCTGTATTCTTCAAGCTGGTAAAAGCTAACCAATCTGGCTCTGTTATATCTCTCTGTTTGATTGCAATTTTAATCTGAACAAGTTCAAATTGTGTTAGACTGTTCTGAAGAATCAATCTGTTTATTTTAAAAACAATCTGTTCTTTTTCCTCTGATATACTAAAAACTGTTTGCATTTGCGAAAATTTTATATGTTCAATTCACCCCTCCTCTTTTGAACTTAGACACTAATAGACCTAACACATGGGACTAGTAAAACCATAATCTTTTTAACATACACAAACCAAATATAAGAATTAGTTAATTGTATCATACATAAGGTTAACAATGTTCGTTTCTTTTTTATGTGGCTTTAGGACACTTCATGTATGAAGCTTATTCATGATTCTTGTGCTAATAAGGTTGTTGCTTGTCCTATGTTTTGGTAATGTACTATTGAGGACCAAGACTGGAATAAAAATTCTTTTGGTAATGTTCACAATGCAGTTCTTCTTAAGTAGGGTCTCCACTTGGTATTTAACAAACCTTAGAGAGTACTAGTTTATCTGATATTGATGGGCTTCTCTGTCAAGAAAAGATTGCTAAGGAGGAGCTTGGTCATGCTTTTCACTGTCAATTTTTGTTTTGGAAAGAAAGGGCTAAGATGCTCCAGTTCAAAGATAAGGATAGAAATATTGTTTTTTTCTATGTCGTGATCAAGAGGAGAAATAATTCTAGTGGGGGTTATTGAGGATCCTAAACTCATTAAGGATCATATTTTGGATTTTTATAAAAATCTTTATGCCAAGTCTCTTTCTAATGTTCGGGATACAAGCAATATGGAATAATTTATTGGTACTTATATTCCTGAGTTGGTTTCCTCCGAGATGTAGATTAAATGTCTTGATTTTTTTGGAAATTAAGAATGTTGTTTTTAATCTTAATGGTAATAGTGCTTCTGGTCCTGATGGTTTTGGTGGTGTTTTCTATCATTCTTGTTGGGAAATTATTGGGACAGATGTTTTAATGTTGTTTAACAGTTTTTTAAACAAAACTGGGTTCTCCCTAGAATGAATAGTAATATGGTATATCTTATTCCTAAGATAAAGGGTATTAAATCCACTAAATATTCCAGGTCAATTGTTGTTGCTAATTTCAAATTTAAAATTATTTCCAAGATACTGGCAAATAGGCTTGCACTTGTGGCTGCTAGAATCATTTCTCCTAATCAATATGGGTTTGTGCAGGGTAGACAAATTCCGGACTGTATTGGTATTGCTTTTGAAGCTATTAACGTGCTTTCTAAAAAGGTTAGAAGATGTAATGTGACTTAAAAAGTTGATATTCGTAAAGCCCTTGACACTCTGGGTTGGAAGCTCTTATTATTAGTTTTGACACACTTTGATTTTCACCCTTCGTTTTTCGGTTGGATTAGTACAATTCTTCCTTCATCTATGCTTTTTATCATAATAAATGACAGTTTGGTGGGTTTTTTTTCCTTGTAGTAGAGGTGTCAGACAAGGTGATCATTTGTCTGCTTTACTTTTCTGTCTTGCATAAGAAGTTCTTAGTCGAGGTATCTCTAAGCTTGTGAATGATAAGAAGATTCTACATATGGCTAGTCTGCAAGGTTATCTCACTCCTTTTCATATTTTATATGTTGATGACATATTTGTTTGGACTAGTGATATTTTGAAAAAGAAAAGGCATAACTATCGTTAATTGGGCTCCTCTTGAGAATGGAGGTTTGAAGATTATTAACCTTCATCATGAAAATAATGCGTATCTTCTTAAGCTTGCTTGGAACTTTGCTTATAGTAACAGGCCTTGGTCTTTTCTCCTGAAAGTCAGGGTTCTTAAATCAAAATACGAGCTTAGAATGGTTTATAGATCCTCATCTCTTTGGACTGAAATTAAGTCATTTTATTCTACTATACTTGATAATACTTCTTGGATTGTTGGTACAAGTACTTTTATTATTTTTTGGAATGATAAATGGTGTTCTACTACATCTTTAGCAAATATTGCAGGGTTATCTGATGGTGCTAGCATTCTAGATACAATCTCCTAGTTTTGTACTGGTTGTGATTGGAATATTCCTTTGTCTTTACAGCAGATGCCTCATTTGTTTCATCATATCATAATTTGGGAGGAACAGGATATTCCTAATTGGATTCTAGATGAGTCTGGTCGTTTCACTCTTAAATCGGCTAGGACTTTTTTCTTGGAACCACGAGTTCCATGTGGCTGGGGTAAATTTATTTGGTCTTCATCTATTCTGCCTTCCAAAATTCTAGTACTTTGGAAATTTTTTCATGGGTGACTTCCTACATATCGGCATATTCAATATAAAGGTTTGCATATATGTTTGATGTGTACGCTTTGTGGAAAGCATGAAGAATATATTTAACATTTATTTTTTTGAATGTTCTACTGCTTTGCGTATTTAGAGTTGAGTTTGGTAGGTTTTTCTTACTCCTCAATTCTCTAATAAGAATGATCTTAATCCTTTGGTTATATTGCTTATGCTTGTTGTGATAACTTTTTCTATTGGGATGAGGAATTATGGTAGATTTCAGGAAAAGATTGATGTTTCTAGGGCTATTTCGATAGAAATTTTTCTAAAGCTTCAATGAAGAATGATATGTTGGATTTTAATGTCATTGTTTTTTGGTACGTGTGCTGGTAAAGTTCTTCGCCCTCTTCCTGTTAGATGAGAGTTTCTTTCACCAGGTTGGGTTAAAATCAACACTTATGGCGTTGTTCGGGGATATCTTAGTCTTGTTACTTTTGGAGGTATTTTCCGAAGGAGTATAAGGGGTTTATATGTGGGTTCTCTGCATTTCTTGACATTTAGACTGCTTTGGTTGTTGAGTTTTATGAAATTATATATATGCTATGGAGAAAGCTTAAAGGATAGTGTATTCAGACTATGCTAATTACACTTTTGCGTTCGTTTATTATACCTAGTGTCCGTTTTTGGTCTATGCTAAGAAGGATATTTCTTGTAGTGGTATTTTTTTTTTTGGTAAACAGTGCTCTCACTTAAACCGGTAGACGTAAAACCATCTTTTTATAGTAGAGTTTGTACAAATCAAATGGATGCCAATAATTTCTCTTACAAAATACAGTAAAGAATAAACAAGTTTCTTGTTGGTGCTTGAAAAGTCAATGATTTATATTTTAAATAGAACAGTGGTGAGGGTATTAGCAGAAGGAATTTTGAAATATAAGGAGATTGCATGTCCCATTTTTAATAAAAAACAAGCATTGGTCTAAACCAAAGAAATTAAAGAATATAAGTTGTTTAGGAGTTCTCCATTTTGTCTTCTCTCAAACTCTTCCTCTTCCACCTCACCTGCTATGCCCAAACTCCTTTTCATCAACACTCACTTCACTATGTTTCCCAGCCTCCCACAATCCTCAACGTCTTTTCTCCTCACCACTTCAACAACCTTGCTAGCACTTCACTCCATTCATTGTTCCTCTTGCTTCGTGCTTTTTCTTGCTGCCTTTTCTTTTTTCTTTCTGGCATGCTCGCTTGGGCTATAAACATGGACTAGTAAAACAATAATTTGTTTATCATACTCAAATCCAAATAAAAGAATTAGTTGATTATATCATACTATCATACACTAAAGCAACTGCTATAACATTCTTGATGATTATTCAATTTTGAATACAATGGCCATGACTCTCGAAGGTCCTTAATTGTTTCAAACAAACACAAATGTCTTTTGAAATTTCATTAATGAAGAATATTGTTAATTTCTTTTCCATGTTCCTATTAGTAATTTCTTTCGAAGAATATAACATGATACATATTAAAAAAACTTGACCATGTTATGGAGAATTAAGGGAGATCTCATTCAGATCATTCAAGTCTGGTGTGGCATTGAAATATGTATTGTTTTGTATACCGTACGTACTACGCATACATGCGTTCCATATATAGTTTGGATTTGAATTCCTTACACACATGCATAAAAAAATATATGTGCCATCTCCTTACAAAACTTATGAGTTATAAAGATAGAGAGAAATGTGAGAATTAAATTTGGATTGTTGAGTGTGAATTACACGAAGGTACGTACAAAAATATGTGCATATTCTGAATGAATAGGGTGTGAAGCTATGTTAGAGGACTATACAAAATAATAAAGAATTAAAGAATATTGTATGGTGAGATGAAATGTTATCCTAATTAAAAGAGCTTGCTGGCGAATTCATCTACGGCCATTCCTTCCATACCACAGGAAGCAGATTTTGAGGCAAGGCGTCTCAGCTCCGAAACGCTTCTTCCCAACTTCATTGCCACCTTCATTTCAAATACCTCACCGTTTTCTCTTTTCTCAATGTCTTTTTCTTCAAGCGTGTCCCTAATCGTCTCTTCCAACAGCGTGAAGAATCCACCACAGTTTCTGTACATTTCAAACACCATGCCTACTTGGCCACCATGCTCAAATGCATTAACTGCTGAAGCCAATGAGCCAGCCATGAGAGGCACTAATGCCGCCAATGATCCATTCCCCACAAACGAAGACCCCACTGCTGCAATCCCACTCAGTAAAGGCCCCGCAATTGCAAAACTCTTGCTCACCTTCAACGCTATGTTTCCGAGCCTCTCGTAGTCCTCACAGTCTTTCTTCTTTATCACTTCAATCACTTCTCTCAATTCCTTTTCAAGGTCTTCACTCCATCCATTGTTAGTCCTTTTGCTCTCTTGTGTTTTGCTTCTTCTATGGGACTGAGACGAAGGCCACCAGACTGCAGGTTCATATTTTGCGGGAAACTTGTCAAGCATGGCTCCCAACAAGGGAAGTGGGTAAGCTCTGTCGATTGCCAGCACCTTCTCCATTGAACTCTTCACATCTTTCTCTGTGGGATTTCCAAGAGCGATTATGGTTTGGATTTGGGTATGAAGCTGTTTGAAAAGCCTTGTAGCATTGCGTTGCTCCTCGGCGAGTTGTGAGGGCTGAATTTTGTTCATGATGAGTGACATTCCAGTGGCCGCAGAAAACAAGAGAGTGGATGATAGTTTCAAGGCCAAAAGAGGTGTCTCAGTGTCACCACTGGTGGCTGCAGCAACACCAGCCATGGCTGTGGCAGTGAGAGTGATCATGTTGACGGAGTTAAGAAGAAGAGTGTTCCAGTTGTTTCTTTGTTCGCCAATGTTTGTGTGCATTTGAATTCTGTCAGCGACTTCCTCTAGAATTGCGTAGAGTTGAACTGTGAGGTTATTAGATTTGTTGGTGGGACTGTATAAATCTTCATATATCTGTGTGGTAATCAGATTCTTCTCCAATGGAATAGTGTCTTTGGATCCATGAAGTTGATGAATCTTGAGTGTTCTTGATGGCAGTTTTGGAACGGAATAAGTGAGTGGTGAAGGGATAGAAGCGTTGACTTTTCTTACCGAAGAAGAGGATAAAGAGAGTATAGGTGTGGTTCGTAAAGAAGCCATGGGATGTGTCTCTACTGTTTGTGTTGATGAGATTGAGTTTGGAAGTATTGGAGATGAGAATGGAGATGGGAATGGAGATGAGATTGGAGATGAGAAGAATGGAGATGAGAAGGAGAGATAAGGGTAGGGTTGGCGTGTGTGTGTGTATATATATATATATATATATATATATTGAGAGAGAGAACAGATCCAAAGGAAAAAGTCACGTATAAGGAAAACGTTGACTAATGAATATTTAGGAAAAGAAAAGTAGAAGAATAGACTTGGCCTTGGTGTGATGGCGGACTCTTTCAGCTCTCAGATTTTGGTGAGTTCGAAATTTCAACATCTTGGCTTTCAATGTGAGACGCAGTAAAGCCACCAACAACGCCATCAATATTAGAATGTCAAATCAAACTATCTAATACTTCTTCATTCAGCACAGGGATGATTTTTTGTTTCCTTTACTTATTCTTAAATTCTTTCTTTTCATTTATCACTCAGTACTCTTCCATAATGACAAATGTTTATTGTCTTCATCAGAACCTATGGAATCAAAAAAACACTTACTTGAGCTACTCAATTAACTGTCAAGTCGTTTTCTCTCTGGAATTTCAATATTCTTTTATATTTCAAAACACATCTCTCTATATATTTATATTAAACACATCCATGAGGGCTATCTATATTTTACATCAAGAGGAAAGGTTGTTGAAATTAATTTCAACTTGCTCATATAATAAATTAAGATATTCAAATTATTTTATAATCAAAAAGTTATTATACTTAATTCTTAGAACTAAATATTATCGTTAGAACAATCGAAATAGAATATGTATCGATCGGTGAGGGCGGGAATAATTCTATAACTTTTGATATTGGATGTCGACCAACCGACTTGTATAAAATGCATTAAGATAAAAAAGATAATTAATACATGATAAATCAAGTATTACTCTTTTAATTATGATTATGTATATTAATTCCAATCAACATCATGATCCATTACAATGGTATAAATAGACACCACATAAAGGTACGTCAATATTATTACATCATTAATAATACCAAATATTTCTACAAATAGATACTCATTTCACATCATTAAAATATCTAGTTAGGTGAAAGGAATCATGACCAAGGTTATCAAGAGTTAATATAGATTCGTGAGATGTCTCTAAACTTGATTTGTAAATCTGACTTGTACACTAGTGTAAGAGTCTATTAATTATTGAAATATAAATATTTATGATACTAATTCTATAATATTGAAATAAAAATACTAGTTCTCAAAGTGATAATATTTTATCTCAATCTTATTTCATCCACACACTATGTAAAAAAAAAAAAAAAAAAAACCCGAGATAAGAATAACTTTAAAAATCAACCTCGGATAAGAATAACCTTAAAAATCAACCCAAAATAAGAATAAATTTAAAAATCAACCCCAAATAAGAATAACTTTAGAAATAATTCCTAAATTGTTATGTCAATAGACTATCCAATACCTATCAGACAACTCATGGTATAAGTGTTTATGTGTTTTGATGATAACATATACAATAGTATGTGTTGTTATATATAATCAATCTCACTCATGTACATAATCATTAAAAATTATATATCAAAAGATACATGTGATAGATGTTGCAAAAAAATACAAGTGCGGAAGAAGACTATATAGAAAGTGTACATTAGACGATGTACTAGGAAAGTGAAAGGTGATGACATTATCAAATAGTGTACACCTATGAAAAACGATGCAAATGATGCATGTGCTATATAGTGAGTACACATCAAATATTGTCGAAAGAAGAAAGATGATGTTACACAAAAAGTGAGACTATGACAGACGATCAACAGACAAGTTTGAAAAATTAATCGATTCAATTAATCAATTAAACCAACAATACAAATAAAAATAAAATATCATTCAATCTAATGTTTATCAAATCAATTCAATTAATTCCTAATTTGATTTCTAAAATTAGAAACATAAATTAAAATCATAAAGTGAAAATTCGATATATGCTCTCTAATATGAAGAAACATAGGCCTAAATGTGAGCTCTAATTAAGTCCACAAGTCAAATTAAGAGTTTAAACTAAAATAAGGAAAATAATAAAAAAAAAGCATAAAATTATAAATTCAACAAATCATATGCCCATTTTGAAGTCCCAGAAATGTAGAATCCAAGCTACTAATATTAGTCGAAAATAATATCTACAAAAAAATTGTGGCCAAAATAGTAAGTTAGGTTATGTTAGCTGAAAATGCAAGATTAAAGCAATTATGTACATTGAACCCAATTTATTACTTCTACAAGAAAATGATTTAGAAACTAAAAATAAAGCATATTGGAAGTGTAATATTTGTCATCAGGAAGATGACTACTTTTTTTATTATTTTATTATTCTCAAGTACTTTAACATTACAATACATTCTAAGAATGTTCCAAAAGTGCTAATAGGACAACGAAATCCTCCAGGCATAAGCAATTTTAGATGCAATATTGATGGGGCTACTCATGACAATCCTAGTGTAGTACCTTGTTGAGGTATTTCAAAGGTAGCAATAAAGAATATTTGGGAGGTTACACATCTTTTATTGGTAATGTTTTTGCCTTGAAGGAAAAGATTATGATCATGTTAACAATTGATTTTGTCATGGTGAAAAGTGGTCATCCATTTTAAATCGGCTAGGACTTTTTTCTTGGAACCAGGAGTTCCTTATGGTTGGGGTAAATTTATTTGGTCTTCAGATATCCCACCTTCCAAAACTTTTGTCCTTTGTAAAGTTTTTCATCGGCGGCTTCCTATAGATCAACATATTCAAAATAAAGGTCTCCATTTTTGTTCTATGTGTACACTTTGTGAAAAACATGAGGAATTTATTAATCATTTATTTTTTGAATGCCCTAATGCTTTGTATATTTGGAGTTGGGTTCGACGGATTTTTCCTACTTCTCATTTCTCTAATAAGGAGGATCTTCTTTCTTTTATTAAGAGTGATGGTAGTCCTTTGGTTAAATTGATTAAGCTTGTTGTGATAACTTTTTTTATTTGGATGTTATGGCGTATGACGAATTATGCTCGTTTTCAGGATAAGATTGAGGTTTCTAGGGCCATTTCAGTTATTAAAGATTTAACTTGTCTAGTGGGAAAGTCTTATAAAGCTTAAATGAATAATGATATGATGAATTTCAGTGTGATTAAGTTTTTTTGTATTAATACTTGTACTGGTAAAGTTCTTCGTCCTCTTCCTGTTAGATGAGAGTTTCCTTCACCAGGTTGGTTTAAAGTTAACACTGATGGGGCTACTAGGGGTTATCCAGGTTTTGCCACTTGTGGAGGTATTTTCCATGGAGTACGGGGGAGTTTATTGGAGCGTTCTCTGCGTTTCTTGACGTTCAGACTGCTTTGGTTGCTAAATTTTATGGAGTAATATATGCTTTGGAGGAAGCTCAAAAGTTGGGACTTACTAATGTCTGGCTGGAATGTGACTCTGCCTTCGTTTGTGCTGTGTTTACTGCTAGCACAAATGTTCCTTGGATGCTTCGTAATCGATGGAATACTTGTCTTAATTACTGTGGAAAAATCAGGTTAGGGTTACTCATATTTTTCGTGAAGGGAATACGTGTGCTGATAAGTTGGCTAATTTAGGATTTATTCACAGAGAATCATTTTATTGGTATAGTAGGCTTCCATATAGTCTGTTCTTAGAAGTCTTTATTAATAGGTATAGTCTACCTATGTATCGTTTTTGTTAACATATGGGTTTTGGTCTAGTCCTCCCATATTTTTGTATTTTCTTTCTTTTTCTTTTTTAATAATACTTTTTCATGTAATGGAAAATGATTGTTGTTACTTGAGGTGTCAGCCTAGTTTAGATGTCAAGTAGCATAGTGATGCCTAACATGAAAGCTTTTTATAAAAAAAAAATGGTCATCCATTTAATTGGAAAAATATTTTATGCTAGTGGTTGAAACCATTAAGAAACCTGCTATGCTTTTTTGACATATATTTTGTGCATACATTTATAGTTGTAGACTGAAATCAATTTTCCTATGTTTTATTTTTAATTTTAAACTTCTCTCCTTTTAGTAGTAATAAATTGGGTTCAATGTACATATTTGTTTTAATTTTGTATTTTTAGCTAATTTGACCTATGCTTACTATTTTGGCTATAATTTTTGTGTATATATTATTTTTAGTTGATTCCATTTGCATTGAATTCTAAATTTCTAAAACTTCAAAATAGATATATGTTTTCCTAGATTTTGAGTTATGTGCTATTTTCTATGGTATTTAGAAGTTGAGGCAGATTTGCCAAACTTTTGTAAACAAACTCATGAATTTTATTTTTTCTTAGACTTTTGTAGTTTAACTTATGAATCTAATTAGATCCCACACTTGGGCTTATTTTTACTTCAGATTATAGATCATATATATATAACTTAAATGTGCTCTAAACAAAGAAAGAAATCATTTGTTTAGTTTTCAATTTAAAAAATTGTCTTTTCATCTATTTTTCTCTTTAAGTTTTGAGATTTCCTCATCCTTGTCTCCTCTCATTTGCATTTTTTGTTTTTTTATCCATGAAGAACTAATTTTTGAAGATCAATTCACGGAATCAAAATCAAACAGTTCTAATTAAGATTTCCCCAATCATTTAATGTTGAGTTTTTCTTTCTCTCTCTAGTTTTGGATTTGACTTTATGATTATAATTTGCATTTCTGATTTTATAGTAGTCAAATTAGTCAAATTGGATACAAATTAAATTGAATGATATTCTGATTTAATTTTGTATGACGAACTTAATTGATTAATTGAATCAATTAATTGTTCTAATTTGAATATGAATGTTTGGAGAACTATGATAAGAGAATTTTTTTTGGTTCTTGAATATGTGAATTGACGTTTTGCCTTCTTATATTTTGTTTGTCATCTTTATTTCCATTTTTGTATTTAATTTAATTTCTATTTTACAATTTTTTTCAATACCTAAAATACAAAATTAATTTATATAGGAAAATATTAAAAATTAAATGCAATTAATATGTGCCTTTATGAATTTTCCTTGGTCGTGCCCTATATTGCAAAATTGTATATAAACATAGAATATTTGATTTCAAGAATGACATTGAATATCATGATTGTATCATGGATTTGGTCCTCCATGTTCATATTTGTTCCTATTTTTTTTTCTTTTTAATAATATCATTCTCTCTAAGGGAAAAATGATTGATGAACTTTGAGATGTCACAATTTCATAGTGATGCTTAGAAAATAATAACCTTTTTGGTAAAAAAAGATAGGGATTACTAAACTATATTTATAATTGACTTTTTTTTTTTAAATGCCAACAAATTTTGTCCAAAATCTTTGACATCTCTTCAAAGGAAAACATTATATTCAAGAAATTGATATAAAGTGTCAACATGTCTTCTCAATACTATTTTTAAGATCAATTTTTACTATCAAATTTTTTGGCCTTTTTAATTTATTACTATTATTGATAAAAAAAACCTATATCGAAAATATACATAAATGAAGATTAGTGCGAGAAAAATGTTAATGTTAGAGTAAAGTCCAACCATTCTTGTTTTGATTAAGTTTTTTTCTCAACAAATTATAAAACATGAACATGCTTCCTTTATAAGACAATGTGTAAAAATATACTAATGTATGAAATACTTTTTATATGATTAAAATAGAATTTTCATAACCGTTTTAGACCCCTCATAGATACCGACAACATAGAAAGTCTGCACTTTCTATGATGGTTAATCAACATATTGTAAAAGATCCGCCATAGTAAATATATTAAAATATGTCATATTCCTATATACGTGCCTATTTCCTATGACGATTACTTTTTATGACAAAACTGTCATAGAATTTGTTACTTTCTATGATGGTAAAAAGGAAACCACTTATAAAAAAATAAGACTGTGTATCAAAGGTTTAGCCATAATCATAATAAAAAATGTTTTTTTTTTTTACATATTCATTACCTACTTGCATAACATACTATACATAATAAACACAGTTCTTAAGCAAATATATTCAAGTAAAATCTTAACGATCAACATATATAATTATAAACATTACTAAAACTTAATATGTTCAAGTTGATACAAAATTGTTGACTAGTTCTAATATGATCATTTATAGTAAATGCCTAAAAAAAGTTATGCACACGGATCTCAAACATCTTGTAACACTTCCTCCTTCAATGGAGATGGATCCTTGAATATCTACATAATCCAATATTTAAGATGAAATTAACATTTAAAATATTTAACATATTTGAGTTAATTCTATATATATATATATATATATATATATTATCTCATTCCATTAGTCCTTAATGTTAGCGGATATAATGCATATGTTTCATCACATAATACCCGCACTCATAACATCCCATTTGATGTGAGCACTACAAGTTAAATACAAATATTATAATATAATAATTTATACATTGCAATTTAATAGTAGTAAAATGAATTACTTATGTTTGGTGCAATGTGAGGGAGTTTTTTTATACAAGGGTTGTCGTATCACTTAAATTTCTTATTTATTCATTTTATTATTTGTTGATAAAATAATATTTGGTGCAATTTTTTTGTAGCTTCTTTCTAGTAACATATGGAAGCCCCTGCAACCTTAAATGAACTTCCATAGCTCTATAAATAGTTACATATATTAAAATTTTATTAATTATGAAACCATATAACATAGGAAACAAAGTAATAGAAAACTTACACATTCTAATAGTCAAAATATTAATTTTCTTGTACAATGAACAAAAGAGAACATAAGATATTTTTTAGGAATAATTACTATCAATTTCTTGTGACCCCTATAAGATGAAATAATATTAGTAACAATTAAATTTTACATAGACGTGCATTAAATATAAAATGTATACTTATTGATGCAAGTAAGGTTCTAAGTACACCTCTTTCCTTTCACTTTGAAATGTGTCTATTAAATATATTTGCACCTCACCGAATTTATTCCCAACACACTAAATGGCAACATAGTTAAAGAATCCATATACGCCAACATTCGTTTTCTCAATGTAGAGATAGTGTAAATACCTTGAACATTGAAAAAAAATATTATTATAATAACATATTGAATATATTAAAACTTGTTAAAAGTTAAGATAGGAAGCCAACTTACATTAACAAAAGTTGTATTACTGATACACATATCATATCATTACTAGTGAGAATATAAAAAAAAACATCCCTTTGAGAAAGTTAGAGGAAGACATTACCTAAATTTCTGAAATTAAATCCTGAAGCTCTTGAAAATACAAGATGAATGGTGTGGACCACATTTAAGAAAAACATGCTACTTATAGGAATCATACTACCGTTTGGAAGAGCAAACGGTACGCAACCTCAACCGTTAGATCTTCTAACATCAAATGATTCAGATTTAAGACCTTTGAAGTCATGCTGAAAATGTATCATTAATGTGCACAAGGCTCGAGGATGAAAACGATTGCACGTGCAAAAAATCCTTATGTTCCAATAAAGCAAGTTCAAACGACTATTTTTATTTCTTATTTTCGGCTATCTATTTGTTAAGCATTATCATTTGTGTCAGAAACTTCGAAGTACTGTCAAGTCAAATCTAAGGATCTAGATCATAGAAACAAGCATTACAAATAAAATGACAATACCAATAATCAATTAAGAATAAAATATTATATTTAAATATCACCTCAATATATAAGAGTTTGAACAGATTACTCCCAATCCCAAAGGGTATAATTAGCCACTCATGTTGGCTATTACAAGCATGGAGAGCAAGATAAGAAGGACAAAGATGTTTCTCCTTGACGGTTGCCTCCTCTAGGGTTTCTAACATCTTCTATGCTCTCAATTGGATTCTAATCCACTCAATAATGTCTAGGGTTGTGCCTCATGCCTCATATTTAACCTAGTTAGGCTTGGGTAAAGTGACTTCTCGCCTAAGCGTTATTGGGCAGGCATGGACGAGTTGAACAAAAAAGAGGACCAATGTCACTGGAGTTATCTCGCCTGGGCGAGATTGGGCTCGCTTGGACGAGACATCTGGGGGCTTTTGGCTTGGGCGAGTTTGGGCGAGCTTGGGTGAGTGCTGGTGCGTTCCAACTTTCCCCTTTTAGCTTTTTATATTCTTCTTTTGCCCTTTCATCTCCATTCTTCCCTAGAATCCTAAAATTAAGACAAATTTGGGAATAAATAGTTCTTATTGAAATTATAATTACAAAATGTGCAAAAAGGTTTAAATTCATAAATTAGGGGTTATTTTATAGTTATTTTATCAATTAATATCCATAAGTATATGTATTTTAATATGAAATATTACTTAAATCTGGCACTTATCTAAGTACCAAACCTGCAAAAAATATTCCTTTTAAGAAATTTAATGAATGTCTTAGAATCCGCGTTTTATGCTGGAATTGCTTCAACCCATCTAGAGACATACTCAACTACCAATAATATATATTCATTTGAAAAAGATGGCAAAGGTCCTATAAAATCAATTCCCCAATAGTCAAAAACTTCAATTTGTTGAATGTTTTGTAATGGCATCTCATGTCTTCTAGAAATGCTTCTTGTTCTTTGGCACCTGTCACATCTTTGTACTAAAACATGTCTATATTTAAACAACGAAGGCCATAAAAAACCTGATTGAAGAATTTTTGCATTTGTCTTTTCCCCATTAAAATGTTCTCCATATGATGAATTATGGCATCACCATATAATTTTCTTAGCTTCACCTAGGGGCACACATCTTCTTAGCAAATTATCTGCACCAATTTTAAACAAATGAGGGTCATCCCAAACATAATGATTGGCATCTTAAAAAAAAATCTTCTTTGGTGCGAGTCCAAATTCTCATGGATTGCTCCAATAGCTTTCAAATTGGCCATGTTTACAAACCATGGCCTCTCCTTGATTACCAGTAGATTCTCATATGGAAATTCAGTAAGAACTTCAGGTTCTAATGTGGTTACCTCATCATTTTCTAATCTTGATAAATGATCACCTACATTGTTCTCACATCCCTTCTTATCTTTGATTTCTAAATCAAATTCCTGCAACAAAAGTATCTATCGTATCAGCCTTGACTTAGAATCTGATATATTTAATAAATATTTAATTGCAGCATGATCAGTAAAAGTAATAACTTAGAGCCTATTAAATAAGACCAAATATTTTCAAGTGAATACACTATAACAAGTAATTATTTTTCTATTGTAATGTAATTACTTTGAGTTTGATTTAAAACTTTACTTGCATAATGTATAACTTGAAAAATTCTTTCTTTCCCAATACAAGAAAAAATGGTTTTAATGGAGGTTTATTTTTACATTATTCAAGGTTAAAACCTCTATTAAGTCATTTATCTAGGGTTGCAGTTTCCCTCGCTAAACCATCCATGGGGTTTTTTTGAAACCTCAATAAAAGCTTTTAAGAACTCCTGTTAAATATCATGAGTTTAAGAACCTCAGTAAAATACTATGGGTTTCAAAACCTTCGTAAAATACCATGGATTTAAGAACCTTCGTAAAATACCATGGGTTTAAGAACCTCCGTAAAATACCATGGGTTTAAGAACCTCCGTAAAATACCATGGGTTTAAGAACCTTAGTAAAATACCACGAGTTTCAAAATTTACCTAAAATGACTTGCCATTTCAAATAACCTTCAACCCCATTTTCCACCATCTTTAACGATCCTCCTGACTTTCTCTTCTAGTGTAGACACACTACTCTCCGGCACAGGCTCAATTGTCACTGACGGTAGTCCTAACAAGGAATCACAAGTCAACCACCTTATGTCTATTATATATAAGGAGAAGAAACGCTAAATAAGGAAATGTCTTCTTCTTACTCCAATATTGCTTCTTCCATCACCTTACTGCCCTCCAACTTGATTCACAAGTCACTGTTACCTAACTCAACAACAACCGTGTTTATCACTCCTTTATATATCCTAAATAATTGCATTATCTATCAAATATGGACTTCAAAGCCATGTGTGTTCTTGGCTAAAGATTGCAAGAACATATTGCAAGGAGAAATTAACTTTAACACTTCTCACTTTCACAGTGAATTAATTATTATATGCATTTTAAAATAAAAACCTTAATTTAAAATATTTCAAAATTATGAAAATTAAATATTAACAATTATAACTAAAACTAAAATTGCACATAAAATATATGTACATCAAAAGCTAAAATAAAACAAGTCAAGTTTTTTGAAGTATATGTTCGTAACAAAAAAAAACTATGAATTATATAAACCAACTACCATCAATCATGAAAAATATGCAAAATATTTTTGAAATACTTATTATCCAAGATTAGTTGTCGATATACTTATTATTTAAGATTATTTTGTTGAGTTTTTAAAATGAATTTTGAAACTTTAGAAGACTTATTTTTAATGTAAAGTTCACTTTCAAAATGTTAGAGAATTTAGTTATAAAATATATTAAAACTATGTAGTTTTTAATTATTTATTTATAAATAGATTTAATTATATTTATTTATTTAAGTTTGAAAAACCTGAAGTGTTTTATTGAGGTTCTACAATAAATCATTGGAATTTAAAAAAAGGTTAAAAAAACCTCGGTTAGTTTGTTCAGGTTTTAGAAAAAAGCCTTTGGAATTTTTCGAAGGGTAAAAAACCCTCCGTTATTTTGCTAAGGTTTTAGAATAAACCTTTGAAATTTAATGTAGGTTAAAAGAACCTCAACTATTTTGCCGAGGTTTTAAAATAAACCTTTCGAATTTGACGAAGGTTAAAAAAATCTCCGTTATTTTGCTAAGGTTTTAAAATAAACCTTTCAAATTTAACAAAGGTTAAAAAAACCTCCATTATTTTGCTGAGGTTTTTGAATAACCTTTGGAACTTAACAAAGGTTAAAAAGACCTCCGTTAATTAAATCAATTCCTAAGGTTATATCAACCTTCGCTAAATAACCTTCGTTAAAACCTTTTTCCTTGTAGTGTCATTTGTCTTAAAACTGCTCCTACTACATAATCACTAGCGTCACACATTATCTCAAATTTAAATTTTGAATCAAGAGCAGTTATTGATGTGAGTTGATTTTTAGATGGTTCCATTTTATGGTGACACTTTACTTAGAGTTGGGATTTTAGCAATTTAATGGTGAAACCTAAGGAAGATTCTCACTGGACACGAACTTAACCAAATGGTTAAGTAAGTGTGAAGGTTCACTTCACAAAGGCAAAGATGAAAAATCAATATAAAGTGATAGATGGAATGCAATGGGGAATGGAAATGGCAACAAGGTAGACATCAATGGTGGTCATGGCCGAAGCAAAAGATGCACTATAAGCATATAACAAAAGCATAACAAAAAAAATAAGAATTTAAGACAAATACATATATAAAATGGAAATGAATTGAAAATAGTGGAAGAAGAGTAGCTTATGGAGTGGTTGTGAGAGTGGTTCACGCCACTTGGGGTGTGGTAGCCAGCAGGATGAGTGAAGGCCCTCTACTTGAGAGTCTCACACCACTCAAGATAAGACCTAGCCAAGAGGATTCAAACCTCACACACTTCTCACACAATTTGTGCAGAGTAACTTTTCTCTTCAAAATTTGACATGTAATACATAGAGTAAGGCGCCCTATTTATAGGAATGAGTGTCTTGGTGGCCAAGAAGGGTTGGCTAAGGTCAAAATCGCACCTTGAGGTTCTCATTCTAGAAACTAGGTCAAAAACCCTAATTTTAGGTGCCTTGTCTTGAAAAAGTGGGCTTTGATTAAGCCCATTTCGGTATGAGCACTCCTATTTAAGCTAAAGGAACCTATTATATCCTATCTTGCTATTTGGACCCCTAAAGAGAGCCCAAATTATTTCCAACTAGATGCTCTGGTTTGTGTCCATTTCTCAACTATTTTGATGAAATGACTTCTCATAGTGTGAATGGTAATTTGCATCCTTGGTCATCACCTTGTTGGCTTGGTTTGTATCAGTTATGATAGGTGAAGAAATAAGTTTTTCTTTCAAGGTCTTTCTCAAGAGGGAGGGAATGATGGGGACATCCAAGCCCAAGGGCCACACACAACAAGATTGGAATATTAAAATAAAATAATATTACTATTTTATTTCGAGTTAGGATTTGAACTCAGGACCAAGTACAGAGTATCAACCTAACCACTGAGAAAAATGATCATTCTTGAAATATAAGGATTGTAGTATTGTGTTATTTTCTTACAAACAAGAAAAGACCTTTGTAATTTATACACTGTTGAAACTCAGAATAGGGAACAAATATTTTTATAATTTTAGAGAGTGTTTCTCTGTTAGGGTTTTTCCATGTATCTTGCGATCTTATCAAGAATCCACCAATTCTTGTGGCGATCATCCTTAGGCTTATCAAACTTTGTTTGTGGCGCCTTCCTTTATCCAGGTTTCTATTGTTACTGTTTTGAATTTATTCCGTCCCGTAACCCTAAATTCCCAATTTTATTGTCATGTCTATTTGGATTCATATCAGTTGGTATTCAGAGCAAAGGTTTGAGTCATAATATAATTGTGCATCCTGAAATTTTTTTTTCTTCCCCTCATTACTGTTCACGTACTGTTCACGTTACTGTTCACGGGTACTATTGACGACACTGTTCATGGTACTGTTCACATGTACTGTTCACGGTACTGTTCTTTTTTTTAAAAAAAAAAAAAGCAGAAACAGAAAAAAAGAAGAATAAGAAATAGAAAAAAAAAGAAAAGAAAAGAAAAGAAATAAAAAGGAAGAAGAAGAGGAAAACAGAAATAGAAAAAAAAAATAAGGAAAAAAAAAATAGTTCTTATTCAGTGCATACTTGGTGTTTGTTAAAAGTTCTAAAAGTGTCTTGTCTACATATTTTATTTTCTCTATATATTGTTTTGCTTGCTGTTTTTTAATTGTCTTGCTTGTTTGTTGATAGTGAATTTGTTCTTCATTATTTTATTCTTTACTATTATTTTTAATTGATTCTGATTGCTACTTTTGAAAGTGATTCTGGATTATTGATTGTTTGATTCTTGTAAGAACCTTAATTAGAGAAAGAGTGGTAAAAGGCAGTGTGATCATTAGAAAAAAAGCCTTATTGTGTGAAACACGAGTGTTGAGTGTAAACACGTGAGAAAGTGGTGTGAGGCCCAAACTTATTGTTATTTGTAATCTGTTTACTTGAGCATGGCAGGGGAACCGTCAGATAGTGGATTGTCTCAACTACAGATGCAAGCCTTAACACAACACTTGGAAAGGATAATGAAACAACAAAGTGATGGACTCCATGAGAGGTTGGATCAAATGGAGCAAGCACAACAAGTAAATCTAGAAAATAGAGCGGGAGATAGGAGGAGGAGAAGAGAAAATGATTGAGAATTGGTGGAATAAAATTAAATATTCCCACATTCAATGGGAAAAGTGATCCTGATGCTTACTTGGAGTGGGAAATTAAAGTGGAGCATGTGTTTGCTTGCAATGAGTACAATGAGGAGCAGAAGATGAAGTTGGCAGCAACTGAATTTTCACATTATGCCTTAACTTGGTGGAATAAATACCAAAGGGAGAGAATTAGATATGAGGAACCCATGGTGAATACTTGGACAGAAATGAAAAGGATTATGAGGAAGAGATATATTCCAACAAGCTACAATAGGGATTTGCAGCTCAAACTTCAAAAAATGACTCAAGGAAATAAAAGTGTGGAAGAGTATTTTAAAGAGATAGAGGTAACCATGATTAGAGCTAGAAAGAATGAAGAAAACAAAGCAATCATGGCAAGATTTTTGAATGGATTGAATCATGATATTAGGGATGTTGTGGAGCTGCAAGAGTATGTTGACATGAAAGAGTTGTTGCACAAGGCTAACCAAGTAGAACAACAACTCAAGAGGAAGGGAATCATGAGGAGTTCTAACAATAATAAAAATTTCTATTGGAAGGATAAGGCGATGAAGGATAAAGGAGTTCCCTCAAGTTCAGTCACTTCTTCAAGTGGGAAGTCACCTCATAGATATAGTAACTCACCACCTAAAAGGAAAACAAGTGAGGTAAAATGTTTCAAATGCTTGGGAAAAGGACATTATGCTTCAGAATGTCCAACAAAAAAGAATATGATCAATTTATCAAAGACACAAATAGTCAGTGAACCTTCAAATGAAGAAGAGAAGGAAGAGGTAGAGGTGGAGTTGGATACATTGGAGGGTGATTTGTTGATGATTCGAAGGCTTTTAGGAAGCAAAATGCAAGCTTTGGACCAAACCCAAAGGGAAAATATTTTCCATACTAGATGTTCCATTCAAGGGAAAATATGTTCACTCATAGTTGATGGAGGAAGTTGCACCAATGTAGCTAGCTCAAGACTAGTTACCAAATTGAATTTGGAGACAAAACCGCACCCAAGGCCATACAAGCTTCAATGGCTTAGTGAAGATGGAGAGATGACAGTGAGTAAGCAAGTGGAGGTGAACCTATCCATAGGACAATATAATGACAATGTCTTGTGTGATGTGGTTCCAATGGAGGCAACTCACATTTTGTTAGGGAGGTCGTGACAGTTTGACACCAAGGTTATTCATGATGGTTTCACCAATAAAATCTCTTTCATGCAGAATAATAAGAAGATCATTCTCAAACCCTTATCTCCTAGAGAGGTGTGTGAGGATCAAATCAAATTGAGAGAAAAGAGAGTCCAAGAGAAAAGAGAGATGAGTGAAACACCTAAATAGAGCAAGAGTGAAACACTTAAAAAGAGAGAAACACATGAGAGAAAAATGAGTGGATTACTGAAAGTGAATGAAGTGAAGAAGTTGCTACTATCTAGCAAACCTCTTTATTTACCTTATTGCAAAAACAACACTTTGGTTGTTGACCATTCTAACCAAATTAATTTTCTTCCTAGTGTTGATTCTGTTTTGCAGGAAATCCAAACTCAAGTTGAAGAATTGATGAATAAAGGATGGGTACAAGAGACCATGAGCCCATGTGTTGTTCTAGTAATTTTGGTGCCTAAAAATGATGGTTATTGGAGGATGTGCACAGATTGTAGAGCACTCAATAACATTACCATCAAGTATAGACACCCTTTTCCTAGGTTAGATGATTTATTGGATGAACTGTACGGTGCTTGTATATTTTCAAAAATTGACTTAAGAAGTGGTTGCCATCAAATTAGGATTAGGAATGAGAATAAATGGAAAATTGTCTTTACAACAAAATATGGATTGTATGACTGGCGTGTGTTGCTATTTGGGCTAACAAATGCCTCAAACACTTTTATGAGATTAATGAACTATGTTTTGAGAGAATTTTTGGGCAAATTTTTTGTGGTCTATTTTGATGACATTTTGATCTATAGCACTAGTTTGGAATTACATGAGGAACATTTGTGTGTTGTTTTAAATGTTCTTAGAACGGAAAAGTTGTATGCTAATCTTGAGAAATGCACATTTTGTACTGAACAAATTGCATTCTTGTGTTTTTTAGTAAGTACCAATGGAATTCATGTAGATTATGAAAAGGTGATGGCTATCCAAGAATTATGTTTACATCAAATTGATTTTGCTTACAATATGGTTGTTGACAACACATCGAATTGTGATCCATTTGAAATTTTGTATGGATTAAATCCTTTAACTCCAATAGATTTGTTAACTATGCCTAGCATTTCTGTTTTAAAGCATAAAGATACACAGGCTAAGGTTGACTATGTGAGAAAGAAATAAAAAGGTTGAACACAAGTTGAAGAAAAAGGTGAAGGTTATTCTAAACAAGTTAACAAAGGAAGAAAGAAAGCAATCTTTGATCCTGGAGATGGGGTCTGGGTACACATGAGGAAATAAATGTTAACTAGACAAAGAAAATCCATGCTCCAATCTAGACAAAGAAATGATTAATGACAATGCCTACAAGATTGATCTTTCAAGTAAGTACAATATGAGTAGCACTTTTAATGTGTCTGATTTGTCTGTGATGAAGCTTTGGATTTAACTTCAAGGTCTTTCTCAAGAGGGAGGGAATGATGCAGACATCCAAGCCCAAGGGCCACACACAACAAGATTGGAATATTAAAATAAAATAATATTATTATTTTATTTGGAGTTAGGATTTGAACTCAGGACCAAGTACAAAGTATCAACCTAACCACTAGGACAAATGATCATCCTTGAACTATAAGGATTGTAGTATCGTATTATTTTTTTACAAATAAGAAAGGACCTTTGTAATTTATACACTGTTGAAACTTAGAATAGGGAACGAATATTTTGATAGTTTTAGAGAGTGCTTCTCTGCTAGGGTTTTCCCTGTATCTTGCGATCTTATCAAGAATCCACCAATTCTTGTGGCGATCATCCTTAGGCTTATCAAACTTTGTTTGTGGCGCCTTCCTTTATCCAGGTTTCTATTGTTACTATTTTGAATTTATTCCGTTCCGTAACCCTAAATTTCCAATTTTATTGTCATGTCTATTTGGATTCATATCAAAGGCCCTATTGGTAACAGGAACTTCAATACTAGAAAAATGCTTTGACCCTTGTTGCATTGCATAATCTCCAAGGGTTCTCCTAGGAGGTGGTGCTTACTCTTCTGCAATGTTGCTTTCCTCGTAAAAAATATTAATGAGAAAAGAATAAGTGGTTGAGGATTCCTTTCTAGTATCTCCTTCTCTTTCTTTTGTCTTTGTCTTACTGTTTCGTTTAGCTATCCTTTCAGTATCTGCTTCAAATAATAATTGGTCTTTGGGAATTTGATCTCTTAATATCATATAAGATAGCTAATCCACGGGTTAGTAACATAAGTACTCACTAGCAGTAAACAAAATAATTTAAAAAAAAAAACTAAATTTGAAAATAAACAAAATAAAATAAATTCAAATTAAATATGAAAATAAAATAGAAACAAATATGGAATTAAAATAAAATAAAACAATAAACAAAAAGAAACAATCTTTAGGAATTTGTACTAAAAAATTCAATTGTTCTCCGACAATGGCGCCAAAAACTTGATGACTACTTTACGACAAGTGCACCGTGTTTTCAGAAGTAATAATTTGTCCCTAAGGATGAATATTGAACCCATAAGGAACAATTGAATAATCAAGTAAAAGATTCACTAAATAGAAAACAAAATAATAAAGTTTGTTATGATTGCAATAACTAAAAAGAAAACAAGTTAAAGGGTTTGTTGGTTAAATTGGGAAAATTGGGTTTGGGGCTTATCCTTCTTACTCTTTTGTATTTTCATTAGCATGATAAAATTCTATCATTTAATTGATGTTATTTCTCGTATAAAAGTCATTTATATCGATTCCTCACATACAAAAACTATTAAGAGAGTCTCCTAAATATTGATTTCTCGCATATTTATAAAAAAACTTCTTATCACTATGATTAGACGTTGATAGCAATTAATATTTCAAATTTATTCCTAGCATTCAAATATGTTAAGCATTATAATTTGAGTCAGAAACTTAGAAGTACTTTCCAGTCAAATCTAAAGATCTAGATCATAGAAACAAGCATTACAAATAAAATGACAATACCAATCATCAATCAAAAACAGAATATTATATTTAAATATCATCTTAATACATAAGACTTTGAACAGATTACTCTCAATCTCAAAGGGAACTATTACAAGCATGGAAAGCAAGAAAAGAAGATCCAAGATGTTTCTCCTTGACCGCTACCTCCTCTAGGGTTTCTAACACCTTCTATTCCCCAGTTGGATTCCAATCTACTCAATGGTGTTTAGAGTTGTACCTTGATAAATGTCTAATTTCAGTAATACCCATACGAAAATTCATTTAGTCCAAGTCTAACCAGGTTAAATATGAGGCATGAGGCATGATAAGTGTCTAATTTCAGTAATATTTCATATTAAAATATAGGCACTTATGAGGATTTATTGCTAATTTACATATAAAATAATCCCTAATTTATGAATTTATACCTTTTTACATCTTTTTATGAGATTTATTTGAGTAAGAGCATTTTATTCCCAAATTTGGTGTTAATTGCAGATTTTTAGGGAGGATTGAAGATTTGGAGTAAAGGAGAATAATTTGAGCTAAAGAGAGAAAGTTGGAAGGTCCCATAATGGAAAAAGATGCAAAGAAAGATTGGGCCTTTTTTATGTTTTATCACTTAGCCCATTAGCGCGACACAGGAAGTGACATAACCATAGAAAACTAGGATAAATAGGGGGCTAGAGGCTTAACCCTAGTGTGCCAGATTGAGAGAAAAACACCATAGAGTGAATTGTAACCCAATTGGAAGAATGGAAGGTGCTAGAAGTATGCGTAACTAATTCTACCCTTTGAGATTAAGAGTAATATGCTCAAACTCTTATGTATTGAGGTGATATCTTATATATTAATATTCAATTTTTGATTGATTATTAGTATTGTTGTTTTATTTTTAACTTTTCGTGACAAATTGAGAATCTTAAATCTGACCGAGAGGTATTTTTAGGGTTCGGACCTAAACATCAATAATTGACATATTTGAGTGCTAGAGATAGACTTGATATGTTAATTGCCATTAACGTCTGATTGTGATTTCTAAGTTGTTTTTATAAGTATGCGAGAGATCGATATTTAGGAAACATTCCTAAGAATTTTTATATGCGAGAGATCGGTATAAAAGAAATTTCTATGGGCATCAATTTCAATCAAAGAACTTAATATTGACATGCTAATCAAAATACATGAGAGTGAGAGAGATGAAACCTAATCCCTATTTTGCAACTGAAGCAACTAATGTTTTGTTTGTTTTCTTATTGATCATTGCCAACACACTCAATTCAATACTTTTTTTTTATTGTTCTGTTGTTATATGTAGCGAATATGGTACTTGATAATTCACTATTCCTTGTGGGATCAATATCCGTTCTTAGGGACAATTATTACTTCTAACAAATGCAATGCACTTGCCGTAAAAAGTCATCAAGTTTTTTGCCCCGTTGCCGGGAGCAGGTTTGATTTGTTGAGTATAGTTTCCTAAATATTGTGAATATTTTAATTTTTTTGATTTGTTTTAATTTTTTTTAAATATATATTTTTTATTTCATTTTATTTTAATTTGCTGTTATCATTTTAATTCTTATTTTGATTTTATTTGTTTTTATTTATAATCAGATTTATTTTGATTTTTCTTTTAATTTTGTTTTTATTTTATTATATTTTATTTTAGTTATTTTTAGGTTTAGTTACATAGTTTTATTTGGTTAAGGTAGTTTTTATTTATTTGTTTTAATTATTTATCATTACTAGTTTTAGTTTTTATTTTTACGTAAACTTAGTTTAGGTAGTATCTTTTAAGTAAGTTGGTTAGATTTTTACGATTATAATTTTCTGTTTTATTTTGTTTTAGTATTTCTTGTTTTTATATTGTTTTTTTTTTTCTGTTTTTAGTTTTTATTTTATTTATATTTTTTTCTTTTCTGAATATTTTTGTTTTCTCTTAGTGTCATGTTAGTGTTTTTTTATCTTTAAGTTTTAATTTGTAGTTTAGGCGGTTATTGATTTTATTTTAGTTAGCTATTTAAATTCTTGTGTATTTTTTAATTTTTGAAAAAAAATATATAATATAAAATATAAAATTTTGGTTATTAATTGTGAATTGTTCTTGCTAACCCTTGCATTACCTGCTTTTATATGATATTGAGAGGTCAGGTTCCAAAAGATCACTTGCTATTTGAAGTAGAAATTGAGAAGGTGGCAAGAAAAAATCGAAAATCAAAGGCAAAAGAGAATCAAGAAGATAATATAGAGGACTCTTCAACATCTTTTTCTTTTTCAATTGATATTTTTCAGGAGAATAACAACATGGCGGGGGAGGAAACACCACCTCCAAGGAGAACTCTTGGAGATTATGCCATACATCAAGGGCCTAAACACTTTTCTAGCATTACAGTGCTTGCAACTAACAGGGCCTTGGAGATGAAGCCTGCGTTCCTTACCCTTATTAGTACCAATCAATTCATGACAATGGATCATGAGGATCCTCATACACACTTGGCTACATTTTATGAATTGGTGGGAACTATGGGTTTCTAGTCAGGTGATCTTGAGAGTGTATATATGCGTTTGTTTCCTTTTTCTTTGGCAGGGAAAGCAAAGGAGTGACTTATATCTCATCTTAATCAGAGTTTAACTAAATGGAAGGATGTGGAAGAACAAATTTTGTAAAGATTTTTCCCAATCTCTCGTTACATCAAAGCTAAGTCTGAAATATCCATGTTAAGACAAGGAGTAGAGGAGTCTTTCTGTGAGACATGGGAGAGATTCAAGAGAATGCTGAGAAAATGCCCAAATCATGGGTTTGAAGATATTGCTCAACTGTGCATATCTATTAATGGTCTTAGATCGAATACAAAGATGTTCCTAGATGTCGCGGCTAGTGGCACAATGATGGTTGTTGATGCAGATCAAGCAACGAGGATTATAGAAGCTTTGGCCACGACTGACTATCAAGTTCAACATGACAGACAAAATCATAAAAAAAAGGAGTATTGGAGTTAAACACTGCAGATGCATTGCTAGCTCAAAACAAAATTCTGACACAACAACTTGAGCAACTAACCGCACAGATGGCCCAATTGCCCCAAAAGTTGCATGTTGTTCAATCACTCCAAAGTCAAAATGTACCTCTCAGGTGTGTTTTTGTGGAGGAGATCATCCTAATGGTCACTGTTCTTATCAGAACAACGCATCTGAAGCTGAGGTAAATTATATGGGCAATCAAGGAAGGAAATGCGGTTTTTCCAACAATTATCCTCAAGGTTGGAAAAATAATCAAAAACAGAATTTTGGATGGAAGCAAGACTATAATTCATCCAACAAGAAAGGGTCTTTCCAATAGCAACATCAATCGAATTCTCCATCTATTCCAGACAGGATAAATAAAGTGGAAGATGTTTTGTCAAAGATTGTGAGTGGATAGGAAAATAGTATAGCCTCGATTAGGAGCATGGAAACACCTATAGAACAACTAGTTAAACAAATGTCACAACTCACACAAACTGTAGATGGGAAAATTGGCCAATTCTCAGCTAACACTACCACCAACCCCAAGGAGCATTGCAATAACATCACTACCGAGGGTGATGAGAAAACCAGAGAAGAAAATGGTGAGATGGTGAAGATTGAGAAGGAAAATGGAGAAAATAGAAAAGAGGGAGAAAAATGTGAAGTTGTAGAGAGTAGAGTTTCAAAAGAATTATCTCATTCTCTTATGCATGTAAGAAAAGAAAAGAAAAGATTATTTCCTGATAAATTGCTTCCAAAAAGTTATTTTGCAGGATGGCCAGAGAAAAAGTCATTTTTTGAAGGAATTAAAATGAAGATATGTTGTTTTGAAGATAGAGATATAGATCTAGAAGTTGAAAGCAATTCTTTTAATCTAAAAGACTTGCCAAAGAAATTCAGGGATCCAGGAAGTTTTACTATTTCTGTGTCAATGGGTGATTTATTTGTGGGTAATGCCTTATTAGATTTAGGGTCAAGTATAAATTTGATGCCACTAACCATGTTAAGACAGATAGGTAACTTGGAGGTTAAACCCACTAAGATACAATTACAATTGGCTGATAGAACGGTGAAACATCCTTATGGTATGGTTGAAGATGTCCTTATAAAGGTAGACAAATTCATGTTCCCGGTAGATTTTGTTATATTGGACATGAAAGAAGATGAGGAAGTCCCTTTAATTCTCGGCAGACCTTTCATGAAGACTGCTAAAGTTATAGTAGATGTAAAAGAAGGAGAAGTTAGAGTAAGGTCTCATGATTAAGAGGTAAGATTTAATCTTTTTGATGATGTAACTAACTGTATTACAAATAAGAATGGGAGACAAGAGGAAATATCAAAAGATGGTGAGCAGTTGGAGGTCTCAAAGCCAAAGGAGGAAGTTACTCGTCATGAAAAGTTAGAGGCAAAAGGAGACTGGAATAATCAAGGGAAGCCAGTGGAAGAAGATGAATATCGGCCAGGACAACCTATCATGCTCACTGCAGGTAGGGGGAAAGGAATGAAGAAGGCAAAGAAATTGTGGGTCATTAAGGAATTAAAGCTGGATGGAAAAATTGAAGTGAAAGAGCCATATACAAGAAAAACGAAAGTGATAACAAGAGCTCTGGTCAAGTGGAATAATTATCCCCCTTGATAAAAACTTTCGTCAAGCTATATGACGTTAAAAGAGCGCTTACTGGGAGGCAACCCAGTCCAAATTTTAGTTTTATATTGTTTTATTACCTTTGTTGATTTTATTTTTAAAAAATAAAAATCTTATATGCCTCCTAATCATTTTTTCAGGTTATGTATTTTGACCTGGGGACATGCTCTATTATTCATGGGGGAAAATCTAGCAAATACAGCAAGACTATAGATAAATGTACTGGCCAAACCTCAGGCATCGGCGTTAGACTTTGACATCGGACCTCGGTGGTCTGGTCGCATTAATGGGTCACGTAAGTGGGCCCCAGAAATAATAAATGTGTTATCATCCAGATGTAAGGACCTAAATCACGGGAGGGTTCATGCATGTGGTGTGTATAGTACGTTCAGGTCTAGCACAAGTAAATAATCCTTGGAGGCGCTAAGGCCCGTAAGGGTTAGGGTTTCCAAGGAAAGACTGCATGCATGGCACGTGAATAATTAAGGCACCCATAGAAAAGATGGTCCCGCAGCGCTGGTGTATAAGTTGGTACCCTAGCGGCCATACCGTTAAGATTTTGCACTCCAGAAGAGGAACGTCATGTGCAGCGGCTGCGCTAAGATTGTGCAATGCATCACAAGATGCCTCGCCAGTAACCCTAATTCCACTTAAGGAAAGATCCTCGTGGGACAGGGAGTTGACCTAGATACAACTTATATAAAGAGTGGTAAAAATCCTAGAAAGGTACGTCGTTTCTAAGACTGAAACTGCTTTACATACTTATTGTTTCTTAACATAGTACTGACTTGATCGTCGGAGTGCAATCAATAGGTAGGGCCCCCTCGGTTTCAACGGAGCCACTCTCGATCACCCAAGGAGAGACTAGAAACCACCAGGAGATGGCGGAGCCACCATCTGCCATTGGAGTCAACGACGGCTGAGTCAATCGGCGAGAACATTTGGCGCCCACCGTGGGGCCCGATAAATTTAGGTCCCGCTCGCAAGTGTGAGCTATCCAGCGACATGAGGAATACAAGACAAGGTGCATCTGCACTTGAAGGAGGAGACAACGTCTCCATGCAACAACTCATGGAGACCATTCGCGCTCTTCAACAAGCAGTGGCGGCGTCCAAAGCTGACCAGGACAGGATTCTAGCTAAGGTTCAAGCTGAACAAGCGGCCAGCCAGGACTGATTTCAGGTTGATTTGGCCGCGTCACGCGCAAACGATGAGGAACTACGCAGAGCCAACGAAGAGCTGCGCAGAGATTTACAATGCATGGGTGAGTGTACGACTGATGAGCAAACTCCTCCCATACCAGTTAGGGCTCGCCCCATGCCGTTTTCGCAAGCAATTATGGACACTGTGATACCAACCAGCTTCATGGGTCCAAAGATTGCCTTCACAGGCGTTGAGGGCCCAGAAGCTTATATCACGGCTTTCCACACCCAGATGATGATCTCGAGAGGCACCAACGCCATGCCCTGTAAGTTGTTTATGAGTACGTTCTCCGGCACAGCGTTGGACTGGTTCATCAGTCTTCTTGATGGACACATGACCTCATACGACGAATTCTCAAAATTATTCAGAGAGCAGTACATCGTCAACCAAGCTCCCACTCTTGTCTCTTACGATTTCTTTTGAGGTAAAGCAATACCAGGGAGAGCTTTTGAAAGACTTCTTAAACAAGTTCGGGGCATTGGTGGTGAAGCTACACACCAAAGATGAAGATATGACGGTACACGACTTCAGACGAGGGGTGCTATCAAGACCCTTTAGTGATTCTCTGATAAGGTGTCGCCCAAAGACGTTCAACGAGGTCCGCCACAAAGTCGTAGCCCACATCATCGCAGAAGAAGAGGTCAC
The DNA here is from genome assembly GCF_000499845.2 of Phaseolus vulgaris. NCBI lineage: Eukaryota > Viridiplantae > Streptophyta > Magnoliopsida > Fabales > Fabaceae > Phaseolus > Phaseolus vulgaris. The sequence continues at coordinate 13,225,521 of NC_023757.2, forward strand.
AGAAAAGCGCGGAAGCATCGGCCCTGTCAGACCTCGGGGAACTGGTCGTCCTCAACCCATGAGGGTACACGAGGCCACGACAGAGAAGAAAGCCTCGGGGAAGTAGCCGCCATATGAGGCAAGGAAGCCTCATACCAAGGCACGTACAAAGGAAAATGCCCCCACCAGACACAACTTTCAAATGGACCTCAAGGAGCTGATTGTCATCCCTAACATGGCAGACAAACTGCCCTAAACAGAACAAGGGCAATAGCCTCAACAAGGCACATGAAGATTGGCCTGAACCAGCGGAGGAGGTGCTGGAAAAGGAGATTGGGGGAAGGAAGTTCAAGCTTGGCAGATCCCTAAGCCAGGAGGCACAGGACCAAATTGTCGAGGTGATAGCACGGCATCTAGATGCCATCGTATGGACTGCCTCAGACATGCCTAACATCGACCCATATTTCTTATACCACCGTCTCACCATGGACCCCCAAGTACGACCAGTGCGCTAGAGGAGAAGAAAGTTCAACGAGGAAAGGCGTCTGGTCATCAGGTAGGAGACTAAGAAGTTGTTGGATGCTGGCCACATAAGGGAGATCCAGTATCTCGAATGGCTGGCCAATGTAGTATTGGTCAAGAAGGCCAATGGAAAATGGAGAATGTGCGTTGACTTCACAAATTTGAATAAAGCTTGCCCGAAGGACTCATATCCACTACCCAGTATCGACGCCTTGGTGGACAGCGCGTCGGGCTGCAAGTTCTTAACTTCCTGGATGCTTTATCTGGATACAACCAGATTCGGATTCATCCCAGGGACAAGTGCAAGACAACATTCATGACGGAGCTCTCCTGTTACTGTTATAAGGTGATGCCTTTTGGGTTCTAGAATGCAGGTGCCACCTATCAAAGGTTAATGGATAGAGTGCTCGCCCCCATGATAGGGCGAAACGTGCAGGCATATGTGGATGACATGGTGGTCACCTCCCAAGTGAAGGATCAACATGTCGCTGATTTGGAGAAGCTATTCACCACAATAGCCAAATACAAATTGAAGCTAAACCCTGAAAAATGTGTGTTTGGGGTAGAGGCAGGCAAGTTCTTAGGGTTCATACTCATTGAGCGTGGGATAGAGGCGAACCCTGAGAAGTGCGCCACAATTATAGCCATGAGGAGTCCAATCTTAGTGAAGGAAGTGCAATAGTTAACAGGGCGGATGACTGCTTTGTCCAAATTTGTATTAGCAGGAGGGGACAAGGGGCATCCCTATTTTCAGTGTTTGAATAGAAACAATAGGTTTGTATGGAACAAGGAATGTGAAGATTCGTTTCTCAAGTTGAAGGAATACTTAGCCAGCCCACCAGTACTGTGCAAGCCACAACTAGGTACCCCACTTCGTTTGTACTTCGCCATCACAGATTGGGCGATCAGTTCAGTCCTCGTCCAGGAGCAGGACCATGTGCAAAAGCCAGTATATTTTGTCAGCAAATTTATGCAAGGGCCTGAGGTAAGATACTAGGCCATAGAAAAAGGCGGCCTTGGCAGTAGTGTTTTCAGCGCGAAGACTTCGCCACTACTTCCAGAGTTTTACCATGATAGTAATGACAGACCTCCCCATTCGTAAGGTCTTACAGAAGCTTGATGTGGCAGGTCGAATGGCGCGTTGGGCGGTTGAGCTATCAGAGTTCGACGTGCAGTACGAACCAAAAGGACCTATCAAAGGCCAGGTTTATGCTGACTTCGTAGTAGAGCTCTCCTCGGCAGCCGCACACCAAGAGAAAGCAGGTTTCAAATGGGTCCTCTCCGTAGTTGAATCCTCCAACCAACAGGGTAGTGGGGCTGACGTCATTCTGGAAGGACCAAATGGGTTGCTAATCGAGCAGGCCCTACAGTTTGCCTTCAAGGCTAGTAACAACGAAGCTGAGTATGAGGCCTTGATTGCGGGAATGCTACTAGCCAAAGAGATGGGTGCTAAGAGTTAGTTGGCAAAGAGTGATTCCCTGTTAGTAACAGGACAGGTTATAGGAGAATACCAGGCCAAACACCCTTAGATGGTTGCATACCTGGAGTATGTGAAGATCCTAAAGGAGATTTTGCGGTGTTTGAACTAGTACACGTCCTCAGAGAACAGAATGCCCGAGCTGACTTGCTAGCAAAGCTCGCCAGTTCAGGTAAGGGGTGCAGAAAGAGGACAGTCATTCAGGAGACCCTGAGGACACCTCAAACCACCTCAAGTTGCACAACAGAAGTCCAGCAAATAAGCACCTAAATAAGCACTACGCATTAACAAGGGAGGAGTTGTTGCATGTTTCCCTAGTGGAAGAAGGAGAAACCTGGATGACACCCTACATGCGTTAATTGGCTGACGGGATACTCCCGCTAGAACCCACATAGGTCAGAGTAGTCAAGAAGAACTCGAGCAAGTATGCCCTTGTGGATGGGAATTTGTTCAGACATAGGTATTGATGACTTTTTACGGCAAGTGCACTGCTTTGTCAGAAGTAATAATTGTCTTTAAGGACGGATATCGATCTCACAAGGAACAATGAATTATCAAGTACAATAATCGCTAAATATAGAACAAAACAATTAAAACAATTATGTTAAGTATTGTATTATCAAGTACAATAATCGCTAAAACAATTAATGTGACAAATATGTTAAGTATTGTTGTTTAGATCCAAACCCTAAAAATACCTCCCGGTCAGATTTAAGATTATCAATTTGTCACGGAAAGTTAAAAGTAAAACAACAATACAAATAATCAATCAAGAACTAGGTATTAATGTATAAGATATGACCTCAATACATAAGAGTTTGAGCAGATTACTCTCAATCCCAAAGGGTAGAATTAGCCACACATACTTCTAGCACCTTCCATTCTTTCAATTGGGTTACAATTCACTCTATGGTGTTTTTCTCTCAATGTGACACACTACGGTTGCGCCTCTAGCCCCCTATTTATCTTAGTTTTCTAAGGTTAGGTTACTTCATGTGTCGCGCTAATGGACTAAGTGATAAAACATAAAAAAAGGCCCAATCTTTCTTTGCATCTTTTTCCATTTTGGGACCTTCCAACTTTCTCTTTTTATCTCAAATTATTCTCCTTACTCCAAATCTTCAATCCTCCCTAAAAATCTGTAATTAACACCAAATTTGGGAATAAAATGCTCTTATTCAAATAAAGCTCATAAAAAAATGTAAAAAGGTATAAATTCATAAATTAGGGATTATTTTATATGTAAATTAGCAATAAATCCTCATAAGTGCCTATATTTTAATATGAAATATTACTGAAATTTGACATTTATCATGCCTCATGCCTCATATTTCACCTGGTTAAACTTGGGCTAAGTAACTTTTCATCTGGGTGTTATTGGGCGAGTTGCACGAAAAAAAGGACCAACGTCACTAGAGAGATCTCGTCTAGGCAAGATTGGGATCGCTTGGGTGAGTGTTGGAGCATTCCAACTTTCCCTTTTTAGCTTTGTTTATTCTACTTTTGCCCTTTCGTCATCTAGTGGGATTCGTCATCTAAAGATTAATAATGAGGTTATTGAAGATCCTAAACTTATTAAGGATCATATTTTGGATTTTTATAAAAATATTTATGCTGAGTCTATTTCTAATGTTCAAGATACAAACAATATGGAAGATTTTATTGGTACTTATATTCCTGAGCTGGTTTCCTCCGAGAAAAATATGATGTAGATTAAATGTCCTGATTTTTGGGAAATCAGGAATGTTGTTTTTAATCTTAATAGTAATAATGCTCCTGGTCCTGATGGTTTTGGTGGTGTTTTCTATCATTCTTGCTGAGAAATTATTGGGACAGATGTTTTAATGTTGTTCAACAGTTTTTTAAACAAAACTGGGTTCTCCCTAGAATGAATAGTAATGTGACCTCTCTTATATGTTAATTGCTACAAGTACTACAACCCTGTGCGAGTTATACCGAGAAATGAGCTACCTATCATGTATTGCCGAGAAGTGAGATTAGAATATAAGATCAAGCAACTAGGAGTAAAGTGGTGGAAGGATAATGAAGGTTCAAGCTGAAGGTATTTTCCCCTACTAAGAATATTAATCAAAAGGAAGAGAAGAGCCAAATGAAAAGAAGGACATTGATGGTTGATCAATTGATTTCATTGACTTAGTCTGTTTAAGGCTTCCAACCACTAGCATGCTCGATTGGGCTATCAACATGGGACTAGTAAAACCATAATCTTTTTATCATACGTAAACCAAATATAAGAATTAGTTAATTGTATCATATAGAAGGTTAGTAATTTTTGTTTCTTTTCTATGCGGCTTCAGGACACTTCATATATGAAGCATAATCATGATTCTTGGGCTAATAAGGTTGTTGGTTGTCCTATGTTTATTTTGCAATATAAGTTAAAAATGTTGAAAATTGAGCTCCAAAACTAGAATAAAAATTCTATTGGTCATGTTCACAATGCAGTTCTTCTTAAGCAGAGTCTCCTCCTTGGTATTCAACAAACCTTAAAGACTGCTAGTTTATCTGATATTGATGGGTTTTTTTGTCAAGAAAAGATTGCTAAGGAGGAGCTTGGTCATGAGTATTTTTCTTAAAACATATGGTGATTTTTTGGATCAATATGTTAATAATTCTTAAAGTAGTTTTTTCACTTTGGATAATTCTTCAAGATTTGTCACCAAAATTCAATGTATTCTTTCATGTAGTCATGGTTGTTTGCCTTTCGCTTATTTATGAGTGTCTATCTTTGTTGGTGCTCCAAAGTGTCGATTTCCTCAACCTTTGACTCTGATAAAGTCAAATTAAAGCTAGCATCTTGGAAAGGTAAATCTCTTAGCATGATGGGTTGGATTTAGTGTGTCAATACGGTGACTACTGGATTTCTAGCTTATAACTTTAATATGTATAAATAACATGTTTCACTTCTTAAACAAGTTGAGCAGTGGTGCCAAAATTTATTTGGACTAGCGATATTCTGAAAAAAAAAAAAAATAGCTATTGTTAATTGGGCTACAATTTGTTCTCCTCTTGAGAATGGAGGTTTGAAGATTATTAACCTCGATCATCATGGAAATAATGTGTATCTTCTTAAGCTTGCTTAGAACTTTGCTTATAGCAACAAGCCTTGGTCTTTTCTCTTGAAAGTCAGGGTTCTTAAATTAAAATACGAGCTTAGAATGATTTATAGATCCTTCTTTTTTTGGTTTGGAATTAAGCCTTTTTATTCTACTATACTTGATAATACTTTTTGGACTATTGGTATAGGTACTTTTATTAACTTTTGGAATGATAAATGGGTTCTTAAATTAAAATGCGAGCTTAGAATGGTTTATAGATCCTCATCTTTTTGGTCTGGAATTGAGCCGTTTTATTCTACTATACTTGATAATACTTCTTGGACTGTTGGAATAGGTACTTTTATTAACCTTTGGAATGATAAATTGTGTTTTACTACTTCTTTAGCAAATATTGTAGGGTTATATGATGGTGTTAGCATTCCAAATACATTCTTCCATTTTTGGACGGGTTGTGATTGGAATATTCCTTTGTCTTTACAGCAGATTCCTCATTTGTTTAATCATATCATAATTTGGGAGGAACAGGATATTCCTAATTGGATTCTAGATGAGTCTGGTCGTTTCACTCTTAAATCGGCTAAGACTTTTTTCTTGGAACCACGAGTTCCCTGTGGTTGTGGTAAATTTATTTGGTCTTCATCTATTATGCCTTCCAAAACTCTAGTACTTTGGAAATTTTTTCATGGGCGACTTCCTACAGATCAGCATATTCAATATAAAGGTTTGCATATATGTTCGATTTGTATGCTTTGTGGAAAGCATGAGGAATATGTTCAACATTTATTTTTTGAATGCTCTACTGCTTTGCGTATTTGGAGTTGGGTTCGGAAGATTTTTCTTACTCCTCAATTCTCTAATAAGAATGATATTCTTTCTTTTATTAAGAGTGATGGTAGTCCTTTGGTTAAATTTCTTAAGGTTGTTGTGATAACTTTTTCTATTTGGATGATATGGTATATGAGGAATTATGCTAGATTTCAGGATAAGATTAATGTTTCTAGGGCTATTTTGGTAATTAAATATTTAACTTGTCTTGTGGGAAATTCGTCTAAATCTTCAATGCAGAATGATATGTTGGATTTCTATGTCATTAAGTTTTTTGGTATTAATACGTGTACTGGTAAAGTTTTTCGTCCTCTTCCTGTTACATAGGAGTTTCCTTCACCAGGTTGGATTAAAATGAACACTGATGGGGTTGCTCGGGGATAACTTGGTCTTGCTACTTGTGGAGGTATTTTTCCGAAGGAGTATAGGGGAGTTTATTGGTGGTTTCTTTGAGTTTCTTGACGTTCAGACTGCTTTGGTTGTTAAGTTTTATGGAGTTATATATATGCTATGGAGGAAGCTCAAAGGATAGTGTATGGCTTTAATGTGATTCTGTCTTGGTTTGTGTTGCATTTACTGTTACGACTAATGTACCGTGGATACTTCATAATCGGTGGCATACCTATTCTAATTACTGTGACAAAATTAGGTTTAGGTTTACTCATATTTTTCGTGAAGGGAATGTGTGTACTGATAAGTTGGCTAATTTAGAATTTATTCATAGAGAATCATTTCGTTAATATAATAGGTTTCTTATAGAATATTTGGTATTCCGTGCGCACAATTCATATATGCGTTCCATATATAGTTTGGGTTTGAATTCCTTACCCATGCATAAAAATATATGTGCCATCTCCTTACAAAACTTATGAGTTATAAAGATAGAGAGAAATGTGAGAATTAAATTTGAATTGTTGAGTGTGTATTACACGAAGGTACGTACAAAAATATGTGCATATTCTGAATGAATAGGGTGTGAAGCTATGTTAGAGGACTATACAAAATAATAAAGAATTAAAGAATATTGTATGGTGAGATGAAATGTTATCCTAATTAAAAGAGCTTGCTGGCGAATTCATCTACGACCATTCCTTCCATACCACAGGAAACAGATTTTGAGGCAAGGCGTCTCAGCTCCGAAACGCTTCTTCCCAACTTCATTGCCACCTTCATTTCAAATACCTCACCGTTTTCTCTTTTCTCAATGTCTTTTTCTTCAAGCGTGTCCCTAATCGTCTCTTCCAACAGCGTGAAGAATCCACCACAGTTTCTGTACATTTCAAACACCATGCCTACTTGGCCACCATGCTCAAATGCATTAACTGCTGAAGCCAATGAGCCAGCCATGAGAGGCACTAATGCCGCCAATGATCCATTCCCCACAAACGAAGACCCCACTGCTGCAATCCCACTCAGTAAAGGCCCCGCAATTGCAAAACTCTTGCTCACCTTCAACGCTATGTTTCCAAGCCTCTCGTAGTCCTCACAGTCTTTCTTCTTTATCACTTCAATCACTTCTCTCAATTCCTTTTCAAGGTCTTCACTCCATCCATTGTTAGTCCTTTTGCTCTCTTGTGTTTTGCTTCTTCTATGGGACTGAGACGAAGGCCACCAGACTGCAGGTTCATATTTTGCGGGAAACTTGTCAAGCATGGCTCCCAACAAGGGAAGTGGGTAAGCTCTGTCGATTGCCAGCACCTTCTCCATTGAACTCTTCACATCTTTCTCTGTGGGATTTCCAAGAGCGATTATGGTTTGGATTTGGGTATGAAGCTGTTTGAAAAGCCTTGTAGCATTGCGTTGCTCCTCGGCGAGTTGTGAGGGCTGAATTTTGTTCATGATGAGTGACATTCCAGTGGCCGCAGAAAACAAGAGAGTGGATGATAGTTTCAAGGCCAAAAGAGGTGTCTCAGTGTCACCACTGGTGGCTGCAGCAACACCAGCCATGGCTGTGGCAGTGAGAGTGATCATGTTGACGGAGTTAAGAAGAAGAGTGTTCCAGTTGTTTCTTTGTTCGCCAATGTTTGTGTGCATTTGAATTCTGTCAGCGACTTCCTCTAGAATTGCGTAGAGTTGAACTGTGAGGTTATTAGATTTGTTGGTGGGACTGTATAAATCTTCATATATCTGTGTGGTAATCAGATTCTTCTCCAATGGAATAGTGTCTTTGGATCCATGAAGTTGATGAATCTTGAGTGTTCTTGATGGCAGTTTTGGAACGGAATAAGTGAGTGGTGAAGGGATAGAAGCGTTGACTTTTCTTACCGAAGAAGAGGATAAAGAGAGTATAGGTGTGGTTCGTAAAGAAGCCATGGGATGTGTCTCTACTGTTTGTGTTGATGAGATTGAGTTTGGAAGTATTGGAGATGAGAATGGAGATGGGAATGGAGATGAGATTGGAGATGAGAAGAATGGAGATGAGAAGGAGAGATAAGGGTAGGGTTGGCGTGTGTGTGTGTATATATATATATATATATATTGAGAGAGAGAACAGATCCAAAGGAAAAAGTCACGTATAAGGAAAACGTTGACTAATGAATATTTAGGAAAAGAAAAGTAGAAGAATAGACTTGGCCTTGGTGTGATGGCGGACTCTTTCAGCTCTCAGATTTTGGTGAGTTCGAAATTTCAACATCTTGGCTTTCAATGTGAGACGCAGTAAAGCCACCAACAACGCCATCAATATTAGAATGTCAAATCAAACTATCTAATACTTCTTCATTCAGCACAGGGATGATTTTTTGTTTCCTTTACTTATTCTTAAATTCTTTCTTTTCATTTATCACTCAGTACTCTTCCATAATGACAAATGTTTATTGTCTTCATCAGAACCTATGGAATCAAAAAAACACTTACTTGAGCTACTCAATTAACTGTCAAGTCGTTTTCTCTCTAGCATTTCAATATTCTTTTATATTTCAAAACACATCTCTCTATATATTTATATTAAACACATCCATGAGGGCTATCTATATTTTATATCAAGAGGAAAGGTTGTTGAAATTAATTTCAACTTGCTCATATAATAAATTAAGATATTCAAATTATTTTATAATCAAATAGTTATGATATCTAATTAATTACCTGGTAGCTAATTAGATACCAATTTAGAAACTATTTATTAAAAATAGAAATTAATTTGAAAAGTAATAATTTTTTTTTAATTTTTAAAATTGTGTCTAATTACTATAACAATTAATTATTTTAATCTTTAAAATTAAGTTATTATTTAATGATTTTTTTAGTGTTTATTTTGTAAACGTTCAATTTTATTTTTTTTGTTGTCCCATAAAAAAAAACTTAAAATATATAAAAACTTCATTAGCTAGTATAATATTAATTACGTAACTAGAAGAACATATAAAAGTTATAATTTGAGAAAAAGCAGCAGAATACCTTCTTAAAAGGTTATTTCAATAATGTTGTCAATATATATATATATATATATATATATATATATATATATATATATATATATATATATTAAGAATAGTCTTTTTATTATAATAGATACATTGAAGACATTGGTCATAAAAATTAAAGTGTTTTCTTTTCACATTTTACCCACACCGATAATAGTTTTCTTATTAAAGTTAATAATAATCATTAATTATTTAATCAATAGGGAATTTAACAAAAAATAGTAATAAAAGAACGATTATTAATTCTAATAAAAAATAAACTCTTGCAACTCAAACTGTCCGAAAAATAGAACGTTAATTCTAATATGTTGGGAATTTAAATTCATTAAGAAAATATTGTCATGCTTGAAGATATTCGAATTATTTTCTATATTTTAGAGTTTAGTAATCATGCTACAATTAAATTTTGAATTAACTTTTTATTTTATTAATGAAAGAAGTGAATATAAACCATCGTAAATATATATCCTGATTCTTTAACCTTATGGAGAGATAAAATCATCACTCCAACCTAATTAATAATATTTTAAATATAATTATTATTATTAAGGATGTTAGGTTAGAATACTTAATTAAATGCAACCATCAAAACTAGATCACATTTCAATATATGAGTTGTTTTTACTGATAACTAGGTCCAGGTCAAATTAAAAAAATTGATATTTTATTTAGACTCATTTGAAATAAGTCATAAAATTTCACTCGTCAATGATTACTTTTTACTTAATTGGAAATTAAAAAAAAATTACAACTTGTTTATATAAAAAACATGTGAACGTGTTTTGAATAAGCGTAGTTGTTAGTAGCATCAAGGGTGTCTTTGAAAGAGAAACCAGGCAAAACATTGATGACATCCTTGAGTGTGTCTCCCTGTTGATAGAAGTACGAAGCTTCGACAAAAGTGTGGAGCTGGGATGGAGGCATCAAACTACAGTAAATGCATGACAACTGTTATGACAAAAGTAATACAAAGCATGCGGTGTGGTAGAGGAGATGGAGGTGCACGTGAAACAGGAAGAAATGAAAAGGAAAAGAGAGATGCTAGAGTTTCCTTCTTTCGTATGTCAACATAAAAATTAAGAACAAACAAATTTGACATAAAAAAACGAACTGGTCAGTTCATGGGTACAAGGTAGGAATGGCCAGTGAAGAAGGTGAATAGCAAATAGACATAGAAGGAAAAGAGGGAGTTGGAGAAAGTTGACATCATATACAAGTATGCATTAACTGAGTGAGCATCCGTGTTCTGTTCTTAGCCTGCAGAGTGGTCATGTGGTTCAGGACAGGATCTTTTTTACCATAGCATAGTGCCTGGCTCGGTATCAATCTTGGTTTTTATGTTTCCCTGTTTTTAAGTTCTTATGGAGATGTTCACATGCTATTATTCCAAAATCATGACATCTTATGTGTTCAAATTTTAAATAGGTGGACACTCTTAGAGTTTATGGCTTATTTTAGCTTTTGGTTTTAAAGAGAATAATACATTCTAAAGTGTCCTATATTTATTTATTTTATTATTGATAAGAAAAAAATGGGTCAATTTTCTAAAAATACATGTGGAACTTTGTTATTTCTAACATCTTCACATAACGACCCCATTCATTAATATTTCAATCCTTTCTTAACAATTTTCTAATCAATAACTTCTTTTTTTAAGCTTTTCATCTTAGACACTTTATATCTTCAATGAACAGCAACAATTAACTCACTAAATTTTTTATCTGTACTTAATTCATGATTCCTTTGAATTCATACTTGACAATTTTTTCAACCTAGTTATTTATCATTCTCTATATGATTTTATAAATGCACTTTGATGTACTTTGATTCTTAATCTTAACCGTCATCAAATGTTTTTTCGTGGGCTCTTTTCAACTTCAAAAAGTATATCGATGTTACTCTCATGAAACCAATAAATACTATATGTTTCTCAATGTCACATTTTTTTAACCAACTCCCTTTTTTCCTCCTTACATGATTCTAATTCTCTCCAACATATCCTTCTTGTGCCATTAGTTGAGTTTTCCATTCGTTCTTCTCCTAACACCCATAATACCTTACAAAATCCTCCTCAACCATCGTCACCACCACTTATTACCCATCAACCCAGGAACCAAATAGCTAGTTCATTATCCCAAGGTGAGTTCTTTTCAATAGGTCCTTCTCAATCATTACCTAATACCATGACTTTGATCATGATGACTCAAGTTGGCCCACTACCATTCACAAAGGTACTCAATCTACTCGTAATTCTCGTCTTATATGAAAATAGATCAAATACATAAGGAAAGATTGAATTATATATTTTAAATTTTTGAAATTTTTGCAAGATATCATCTTATGATATATAGTCATGTGATAGTTTTACTTGATAAATGATCTATCAATTTTTTTTCAAAAACTTAGTTCATAAAACTCTTCTTAATTCGTTCATATGTAATGAATTAGATATAAATGGAAAGAAATATTTACACTGGAAATTTTATATTGGTTCATCTAATAATACAGAGTACATCCAGTTTTCAATCAATTGATTGAGTTTTACTATGTAGAGTGATCCTGCCTGTTGACCGGAACGCTGGAAACTGCCTCGTCAAAGGATCGACGTGCGCACCGCTTCACACCTCCGTTCCTCTTCGAGATCCACCTCAAGAACCTGCAAAGAAACAGAGCGGCGCCGCTGCGGCCGATCGCACTCCAACGCCCAAGTCAGTGACCGAATCACCAAATACTAAGAGAACAAGAACCGTGCAAATCCTCTCTCACAGTCAGCTCTATAACTCGCAAGCGTAAAGAGTATAATCTGAACGTGCGTACCTCAAAAAGTTTGTTGAGAACTCTTATATACCTGGTTGTTTTCTCTCTCCTGGCAGTTACAGACCTGGACACGTGGCTCGCATCCAGTCGTACACGTGCCATCATCTGGAGCCTCCTTGACTTGGCGCTGCTTCTACTCTCATTTTGGCTAAGTTACTTATGCATGGTACTGCCCAGTGCATAGCTAACTTGGGAGTGCGATCTCTACTGGAATTGGCGAGTTAGGGTGTCCTCATACACCTTCCCTATGGTCTCGCCGGCCACCTTCATAATTTGCTTCTCCTTCATCTTCGGCGATGTGCTCTCTCTGGCGATCTCCAACCGCTTGGTCGCCTGAGTTCACATCTGGCGACTTCATCTTTAACCCGGTGATCGCCTATTCTGATATGCTGGAGATCGGAACACGCCAACTCAATAACTGGCGGCTTCACGAGCCCCCCAACTTCCTTCCCTTCTGCCAGCCTGGCGCCTTGTCAACACGCCTATACTGTAGCAGGATGCCACGTCATCACTCCCGACTACCAGGGCGGTACACAAAATTGATTGAGTTTTACTATGTAGAGTAACACTACAAGTTACAACACAAGTTACTATGTTAAGGTAGCAAGTCTTTTCCCCTTTTTTGAGCTACTGGCTTAGCAGTTATTTGTCTATTGTTTAGTTAGACCTTCCTTTTTGGGTAAGGGTTCTCTACATCTATTTTGGTCTATTTTATGGCTATGTGGTGAGCTAGGATGAGGTTTTTGCCTCGACCTTAAAATCGGTGAACTCTTTCTATGGCTTTTGTGTTGTTTGTAATGGGTTGGAGTACCCCTAGTACTCCCATTTATATTATTTTTTATTGCTAATAAAAAAAACACAAGTAATCTTGGACCTTAGCCACTCCTAATAACCTGAATATGTTTTAGAATGCTACCACTCTTGGCTAAACAACCCAGAGTAATTTTTTGGAACCCAATCACTCTTGGCTAAGATCGAGTATTCTTTGGACAACAACCAAACTTGGATAAACAATTAGTATTGGGAAAAAGATGTGATCTACATGATTATAGGTTCGATCACTAGAAAGAGAATCAATGCCTTTTGATGTATACAAAATATTAACATTCTTCTAAGTTTCTAATGAACACAACAATGTTCTAAAGAAGCTTTTAGAGCACAAAAGGACTTGAGCTTAGATATGAGTAGCATTTCAACATTTTAAGTTTGTTCACTTCTTTTCTCTTCTTCTTGAAAGGTAGCTTTATATAGAGCTTAGAAGAAAAAGGTAATTCAAATAATTTTTTAACCATTCCTAACTTAGGTACTCATCTTCTTACATCACAATGAACAATAATGTAAATATGCATTAAATACACTTCATGCATCATTAAATGTTAATCCATTTTTCAAGCAACATCTCGATAGTTAATAATACTTATCAACCCTAAGGCAATTAACTTTTTACTCACACTGGAGTAATATCATTCAATCTAATCTGTATCCAATTATAAAATAAAGATTCAATTGATTCCTAATTTAACTTCTAAAATCATAAATGCAAATTACAATAAGGGAAAATTAGAAACTAGAGAAGAAGAACAAACTCTGATCTTTAAAGGATTCATGAAAATCTCAATTAGAATTATTTAATCTTGATTACGTGAATTGATTCTCAAGAATTAGTTATTCATTGATAAAGAACACAACATAAATGAAAGGGGAAGAGAATGAGTCCATTTTGTGAAATTGAAAATTAAACAAGTGATTTCTCTCTCTTTGTTTAGAGAATAATTAAGTTATATATATGCTCTCTATGATGAAGTAAAAATGAGCCAAAATGTGGGATTTAACTAGATTCATAAGTTAAATTACAAAAATTTAAGAAAAAACAATGAAAAACAAATTCGAATGAGTTTCTTTACAAAAATTTGGCAAATCTGCCTCAACTTCTAAAAACCCGTAAAAAATAGCATAGAACTTAAAATCTAGGAAATAATGTATCTTTTTTGAAGTCTTGGAAATATAGAATAAAAGGCAATTGGAATAAACTAAAAATAATATCTACAAAAAATGTTATTGTCAAAGTAGTATAGGTCTGATTAATTGAAAATACAAAATTAAAACAAATATGTATATTGAATCCAATTTATTACTACTAAAAGGAGATAAGTTAAAAATTAAAAATAAAATATATGGAAAATATGTGTGCACAAAATATGTGTCATAAGAGGTTTCTTGAAGATTTCAACCACTAGTATAGAATAATTTTCTAATCAAATAGGGGACCACTCTTTCACCATGACAAAATCAATTTTAACATGACCATAATCTTTGTCTTCAAGAAAAAAAAATGATCGATAAAAAATTTGTAGCCTCCTATATATTCTTTGTTCCTAACTCTAAATATACCACAACAAACTACTACACTAGGATTACACAAGGAAACCATTAATATTGCATTTAAAAATGTTTACCTTTGGAGGATTCGGTTGTACTATTATCACTTTTGGAACCTTCCTAACATGTCTTGTAATGTTAAAGTACTTGAGAATAATAAAGTCATCAACACAATTAGTCATCACCATGATGATAATAAATATTACACTTTCAATATACTTTAATTTTAGTTTCTAAATCTTTTTCTTGTAAAAGTAATAAATTTGATTTAATGTACCTAATTTCATTAATTTTGCATTTTTAAGTAACATAACCTTGACTTACTATTTTGACCACAGTTTTTTTTAGATATTATTTTTGCTAATATCAGTTGCACTGAATTGTGCAATTATGTGACTTCAAAATGGACATATGATTTGTTGAATTTTTAATTTTCTTCTTTTTGTCTATGATTTTTAAGTTGAACAAGATTTACTAAATTTTTGTAGATTCAATTTTATTTATTTTAGTTTAAATTCTTAATCTGGCTTATGGACGTAATTAAAGTTCATGTTTAGGCCTATATTTCTTCATATTAGAGAGCAATATCAAATTTCCACTTAATGATTTTTATTTCTGCTAATTTTAGAAATAAAATTAGAAATCAATTGAATCTTGATTTGATAATTTCATACAAATTAAATTGAATGATATTTTAATTTTATTTGTATTATTGGTTTAATTAATTACTTGAATAAGTTAATTGTTTGAAATTTGGATATGAATCTTTATATATGATAACAAGAAATGTTTGGTTCTTGAACACGTGGATTGAGTTTTCATCTTCTTTGATTTTTGTTTTTCCCAATCTATTGCATTTTATTGTTTGAGTTTTCAAATTTATTTCAATTGATGTTTTGCTTAAAAAATTCCAAAATTAATTTGTATAGAAAAATATTAAAAATTGAATACAATATATATTTGTTTGTCTTTTGATAATCAACATAGGTTGTACTTTATATTACAACTCTTTTAAAAATTATAATATTTTATTTCAAGAATTACAGACAAAATTCAAATTACTTACAAATTTTTATCTATGGAACTGAATTTGTAGGTAAATTTAGCATTACCTATAAATATTAAATTGAATAATAATATGAATGATAGTATGAATAATGTTAATAATGTTTATATTATTAATAATGTTAATATTGATAATCACACTAATAAATATAATAATAATCTTATCATGACAATAAAACTTGATTAGTTAAAGCTTCTTAGGTCATTTAAGGGACATGGTTTCGAGTCCCACTCCTTACAGTCTATTTTTAACATTAATAATAATTATAATAACATATATAATAATTGTGAATAATAATCCTAAAAAGTAGCATAAATAATATTTGTAAATAATAATAAAAAAATTCAAATAATAATGTAAAATTTAAAAATAAAATATGTTGAATTATTTATGGATTTACTTATGAAGTGGGTGGATAACTCCTATTTTTGTTACCTACCAAATTGTTCCATAAATAAATTAATTTTATCTAGTAAAATAATTAAAAATAGCCCTCCTTTAAACCTATTACCTACAAAATCAATAAAACCAAAAAGCATTTCTCATGTGCCTAATTTTTTTTATCAAAAAAAAGTTAAATATAGTAAAACATAATATTTGAGAAATGTTTCAAGCCCGTATAAAAAGTTTGAAAGCTAATGAACCCTTAACTCTTATATAAAATAGACTCAAACTAGTCATCTCCTCCCCTTAAAGGTTGATCTTGTCCATAAATTTATCTAAATGCACAGTCCGTACAATACCACGATCCAGTCCCAAAGCAATCCAAAATGCATACAAAGAGCTCTGATGGAAAATTCATGGAGCTCTTCTTGGATGTTGTGAAAAATGGTGCGGAAGCTATGGATTGAGATGTGCAAGATCCTCCTAGGAGCTATGGTGACCTTGAAGGTGCATGAAGAGTGTGGAAATGGGGAGGTTCAGCCAGCCCCTTTGAAGGTGGTGAAAGGTTTGAAGATTAAAAGCCTATTCCTAAGAGAGTTTAGGCAAGGAGTGAGAATGGCACAATTTTGGCAGCATTTCACTATTCAATTAATCTTCAAAATACATGAGCCAAGCCCTCTTATTTATAGTGTTTAGGGGGCTGGAAATTAAAAAGAAAGTGGAGGGAAATTCAAATGAGAGCATTTGAATTTGGAGCCAATTCCTAGTCACAAGGGAAGTGTGACTTGGTTTCTATTTTTGGTACCTCCTAAATCTATACCTACACCTTCTTTTGTGTCACATGGAAGGTGTGACTTAGCTTTATACATTTGCACCTCTTATATTTATATCTACACCTTCCTTTATGTTCTACTAAAAATACTCAAAAGTAATTACAAAAGAAAGACATCCAATGATGCTTAGTTTGCCCATATCTTCTATTTGTTGGGCTTGAGTTAAAGCTTGAACTTGTATTTGGGCTTGGGATTGGGCTTTTTCTATCATGGGCTTGGGCCTCTTCCATCAAGCTCCCTAAATAACACATAACTCATATGTCACCCTCTAAAATTAGCATTGTAAAAAAGTTGTGTAGATAATAATTGATAATTTGTTTCTACAATATAAAGACTCTCTTCTCCAATTCATTCGTGGTTGTTCGTGGTCCATTTGTGAATTTCAACCCTTCTCTTATAATGTGGTACATCACATTTTTAGATCTATGATTTCTGTAGTCCTTGACGAACAGCTCCTTAAAATGCCCTATCACTACCTCCAACAATGTTTTCTAAAACTGTACTCCTTACAAAACAAGGATACCTTTCGTGTAGAAATTTAAATGCATATAGTATGATATAGTAAAATCTGGTGTATATACTACCTAGGTCGTTTAGACTTTCCATATGTTCATACCCACAAAAACTTACCAACCTCTCTATACTCTTAGTGTTCTTAAGAAGAAAATTAGACATTGGCACCTAACTTAGTAGGAAAAACTAATACATATTATTTTATGTTTTATCCTTAATCATGCATTCAATTTTTCCATTTTCCATACTTCCTCTCCCCTTGCGTGAAGATAACATTAGTATGGTGTGCCAAAACCAGCAGGGTATACTAGGTCCTCTCTTCTTGTCTTGGCCAGTTTTAGCATTACTCGAATGAAATTCCTTCACAGACACCATTGTATATGTCTCAAAACTAATCTTGGTACAATATATAATTGTATATCTTGAGTTGAAAAAAAAATGGCTGGAGGAGAATGACGTCCACGCAAAGGTGAATGGGGGAGGAGCAAAGGAGGAAACCAGTTTCACACATATATCATTCGCCTTCAAACTCCTGTACTACGTTTTTCTTTTCAAACTTTCCAAGTACCTATGGTGAATATGATATGCTGAAAATTTTCTAAAGATGGGATAGGGTGAAAGAGGTGTTCATTTCTGGACGTCGAAACAGGTGGGGAAGAAGGTTTGAGTTTGTGAGATTCTTCACGGTGCCAAATGAGCTCAGACTGGAGAAGGAGTTGGATCAGATATTTATTGGCAATATGAAACTTCATGTTAATCTGCCAAAATATAGGAGAACTGGGTTTTCTCAACAAGGCGGGACGCTATTTGCGGATGGTAATGGTAAGAACCAGCTAACCGTGCACAGGTGCAGTTGAAGAGCAAGGAGGTATGGTGAGAAATAAAAGGGAAGGGCGTGCGAAGGGATCATAACGTGAAGCACTCATATATTGATGTTGTTAAGAAAACACAACAGGATCAGTGGAAAGGCCCAATCATTGAGACTACATCAAAAGTTCTACCCTGTATGTCTAACAATGCAGTAGGGTGGATGATACCAGATCTGAACTTCGAGTCCTTATGTGAAGAGTTTATCAAAGGAGGGATGTCTATGGTTAAGGTGAGATATATGGGCGATAGTCTTGTCCTTTTGACCCCTAAGGAAGGTGAACGAATGGAAGATATTATCAAGTTAAACAACAACTGGTTTATGAGTGTGTTTGGGGTTATAGAACCTTGGTCTGTTCACTTGTAGTGGGTTAAAAGTTAGTTTGGGCTAGGTGCTACGATATTCTCATACCTATGTGGAATAAGGATTGTCTGTTTAAGGTTGTGGGAGAGGTGGCAGAGTTGATATCCGTTTATGAAGCTACTGAGTAGTGGGAGAACCTTGAGTATGCACGTATCCAAATAAGGGTGTTAAAATCGTGTAGAGTTGGTGTTTCAAAAGGGTACCGAATTAATGGCCAAATTTATAACATTTTTATTATTGAGGAGGAACCCAGTTAAAGGGGAGGAGTGTGTAATTGTCTTGCACATAATTATGCTTCCTCGAACAACATATCTTCAATGGATACTTTTATTGAGAAGACCATTTTTTCAGAAAAAAACATCTTATAAGGGGGATATCAACGATGCCGGTACTCTCCGGCGAGAAGAGGCTAAAGAGGAAGAAGAAAGATCACTAGAGAAAAAATTGAATCAAATGAAGGAATATGCTCAGTCTGAAAGGGGGAGGCAGAGTAAAGGCGTATTACCTAACGCAAATGAGGTAATGCGTGAGTAGGAGATTTCTGATGTTGAGGCAGCTTTATATGTACAAGAGAAGGTCAACGCTATTTGCTCCCTTATACATAATTCTTTGTCTGGCCTAGCCCACTGTGTCCAGTGTTTTAACTATCCTTCAACTGAACCGGAAATAACAGTGGCCTAGTCTTCTAAAGCCCAAGATGAAAATATTGGGTTATTGGGCCTATCGAAACAGGGAGTTAGGGTAGGTACGGAAGTGGTGTACACAAGGTATGGGCAAGGGAAACCGACGTTGTCGGTCGTAGGCTGCTCGAAATCGGCAACGGAGGCCTCTATCAATTTCTATGGAGGGTTGATTGCGGAGCTTAAACCTGGTTTCTCTCATCCAGGCGGCTCTACTCGAAGTGGCGAGGCTACAGGAGGATCATCGGCTTATCCTACGTCCAACCATATCTATTTTTCTAGTGAACCGAGCAGTGTGGGTAGCTCGATGTCGGAGAGGAGAGGTTCGACCAATGAAAAAGCTATCGCAAATGTAGAAGAAGGATCCAAAATGCTGGAGAATGTTTGCAGGTTGCGTGACCTTTGGGAGTAGGGTACGAAGCAATCTTGCCTACGGTGGAGATCCAAGGGTGGTTTGTAGCCCCTCCATTACGGAATTAATTCCTCATCCAGGTTAAGTCATTTCTCCTTTGATGAGTCTGATAGTGATATTGAACATTGTAATAACTGGTTAAGGTTCGAGGATAACGTGGCTGAATCTACTCGTATCTGGGATGCGGGTAAACATCTAGGCTTGAGGTGCTCGGGGGAGGAGGTGGATGTAGTAGTAGAATTGGAGTGTATGGAGGTAAGGGATAAGGAAGTTAAAAAACGTGTCGAGAAGGGTACTAGTCATGTTGTATAATGATCATAGTCAATATCAACATTTGGGGCCTTGGGGGGGGGGGGGGAACCAAAGGAAATTACTTGAAACATATTATTGCCAAGGAGGGTGCAAAATTTGTTTGTCTGTAGGAGACAAAAACTTTGTCTATCTCTGATAGTAGATGTTTCTCATTTTGGGGGGACAATAATATTGACTGGGTGCATTATGAAGAAGATAATAGAGCAGGGAGAATTTTATCTATGTGGCATAAAGATAAATTTTGCTATGACTCAGTAGTAAGGCAGCATATTAAATCAAGAAGTATGTGTTTCATGGTTAATGTTTATGCAACTTGCAACTACATGGATAAAGTTACTCTATGGGAAGTTCTTACGTCTCTTAAGAGGACTTATCAAAACATGGTAGGGTGTTTTTGCGGCGACTTTAATGTCGTAAGAAGGGAATATGAAAGGAAAGGAATTAGAGGTGGTTCTAGCCAGAAGAAGGAAATGAGTGGTTTTAAGTGCTTTATTGATACCAACTGTTTGGTGGACATCCCAAGTGTGGGAAAAAAATATACTTGGTTCAAGTCAAACGGTACAGCTAAAAGTAGGCTGGATAGATTCCTTGTTGCTAAAGAGTGGCTCCATATCTGGCCATTTTACAAGCAATATGTGCAACAAAGAAGAGTGTTAGACCATTGTGCTATTGTGGCAAAGTCTTGGGTCAAATATTGGGGTCCTAAGCCCTGTCGTTCTATAAATGCGTGCGTGGTTCATAGAGCCAGGGTTCATGGGGTTTGTGAAAGAGAAATGGGATTCATACAATGTTCAGGGAAATAACATATTTAGTTTCAAAGATAAACTTAAATTGTTGAAGGTAGATCTTAAAGATTGGAATAAGAATGTGTTTGGGTGCTTGCAGTTAAATCAGAAGCTAATCCTGAAGGAAATTGAGGTCCTTGATGTTAAGGACGATAATGAAGAACTTGAGGAGAATGGTCGACTGAGAAGAATGGATTTACTTAGTCAATTTCGAATGGTTGATAATAAGCTAGAGTCCCTTTCCAGGCAAAAAGCAAAAGCAAACTGGTGCAAGTTTGGGGACATGAAATCCAAATTCTATCATTTGGCTATCAGATTGAGTAGACTTAAAAATGAAGTCAAAGGTGTGGAGGTTGAGGGGCAATGGTGTGAGGAACCAGAAGTAGTTCGTAGGGAAGCTAAGTCTTTGTTCGAAAAAAGGTTCACGGCTACACAAGAAATTGGTGTAAATCTAGGCTCTATGGAGTTTAAATCTCTTCCTTCAGATACCAGCATAAGAATGGTTACAAATTTCACAGAGGAAGAAGTGAAAGAAGTTGTGTGGCAGTGTGAAGGATCAAAGAGCTCAGGACCAGATGAGTTTAATTTTACTTTTATCAGGAATTGTTGGGATTTTCTCAAATATGATATTTTGAAAGCTCTGCATCTTTTCCAGGAAACCGGGATTATGCCAAAGGGGCGTAATGCCTCTTTCATAGCTTTAGTACCTAAAGTGAGTGATCCCCTTTCTCTTGATCAGTTCAGGCCCATTTCCCTTGTAGAAATATTTTATAAGATTATTACTAAGGTGTTAGCGGTTCGTATGAAGGAAGTTCTTTCTTTGGTTATTGATGAAAACCAATATGCTTTTTTGAGCAACAAAGGTATGTTAGATAGTGTGCTCATGGAAAACGAGGTGGTTGAGGAGGTTAGGAGGAATCAGAGAACTGCACTATGCTTCAAGGTGGACTACGAGAAGGCTTATGATTCGGTAAGGTGGAATTTCTTACTTGATATGTTGTTACATAGGTTGGCCTTTCATAGCAAATGGATAAGGTGGGTTAGATGATGCTTGAAATCGTCCTCTATTTCAGTGCTAATTAATGGAAGTCCAACAGAGGAATTTAAACTGTCAAGAGAGTTGAGACAGGAAGATCCTTTGGCCCCGTTTTTGTTTCTTGTGGTCGCCAAAGGTTTGGTTGGGCTAGTGAGACAAGCGTCTAAGCAAAACATGCTCAAAGGTGTGAAGGTGGGGAGGAAGGAAATAAAATGTAGTATACTTCAATTTGCAGACGACACTTTTTTTATGTGTGAAGACTCTTTCTCCAATATCTTCACTATTAAGACGATCCTAAGATGCTTTGTACTAGTCTCCGGTCTGAAAATAAATTTTCAAAAATCGAAACTGGTGAGAGTAAATGTTGATAGGTTTACATTAGAAACCTATGCGAAGATGTTAAATTGCAACACCATGTAGATTCCTTTTAAGTACTTGGGGTTAGAAATAGGAAGTAACCTAAGGAAGGTACAGTTTTTGAAGCCTGTCGTCAATAAAATCAATGCTAGACTTAGCACATGGAAAGGGAGATGTTTATCAATGGCAGGAAAAATCTGCTTAATCAAATAAATCTTTACAGCCATTCCTCTCTTCTACTTGTCTTTTTTTAAAGCTCCGATCTCGTTTTGTAACAAAATCACGAGCATACAAAGGAGATTCCTGTGTGCTTGGGGCAGAGATAACAGGTCTATACCTAGGGTAAGGTTGGGGAACATTTATAAATCTCCTGAAGAAGGCGGGTTAGGGATCAAAGATGTCAGGAAGTTTAATTATGCTTTAATGGCGAAATGAAAATGGAGGTTAATGAGTGATGAGGAGGGGAATGGAAACATATCCTGGAGTCGAAATATATGGAGGTAACTAGTACTAGTCACGCTCGATCGTATTACCAATGTTGGTGGTGGAGAGACTTAGTTAATATTATGTAGGGAGGGGAGGGTGTAGGTTGGTTTCAACAAGCTTTAGTGTGGAATGTCAGATCTGGGAACTCAGTAAGATTTTGGGAGGACCCCTGGATTGATAAAAATAATCTCAAGGATTTATACCCTAGATTATTCTCTTTGTCCTTGAATCAAGGGATGACAGTGGGTGAGACTGGTTTTTGGGATGACTATGGGTGGCATTGGCACTTAAAATGGAGGATGGAGAGGTTCCAATGGGAGTTGGTCCTGGAGGAAGAATTATTATCAATTTTGTCTAGGAGAGTTTTGCATAAAGAATCCAAGGATTATCACTAGTGCAAAAAGAAGAAAAGGAAACGTTTTATTTAGTGTGGCTTTTTGCGCTACCCGCTTTCGTAAAAAACGCGGTAGCATTTTTGAAATTATTTTGATTTACGAATGCGGTTATTTGAATAGCCGCATTCGTAAATCAAAGCACTTGATTTACGAATGCGGTTATTTGTATAACCGCACTTGTAAATCAAAGCGTTTGATTTACGAATGCGGTTATTTGAATAACTGCATTCGTAAATCAAAATTCTTTGATTTACGAATGCGGTTTTACCTTTAACCACATTCGTAAATTCTTTTTTACCCTAAATTTTAAAGTGCGCCACACACAATTTCAAACTTTATTTCTCGTCTTTGCCTTAGTTTCGCGTTCGCACTCTGAGTTCGTCTCCTTCTGAGTTCGTCTCCTTCTGCTGCATCTGCATTCCATTTGTGCAATGTAAGTTTCTTGAACTCTCTTTCTTCCTCTTCATCTTCACAAATATATGCATAAATGTTTTTCGTTTTTCTTATATACGTTTTTTTCCTTGCATTGGTGGTCTCGAAGCACTGTTTCGTTGGCTGACATTCGTTTTTCTTACATTGTTTGGTTTCTCGCATTGCTCAGTACTCTTTCATTGTCTTTGTGGTTTCTTATGGATTTTTTGGTTTACTCCGTTGCTGCTTCCCTGTCCGCCGTCGCTTCTGCTGCCGCCACCGTTGTTGGTGCTCCCGTGACTCTTCATCAACGTTGGCTTCACACAAGATTGACGATGTTTTAAAATTTTTAATTTTTTTTAATGATTTGGCATATACAAGTGCAGTTAAAGCAAATAACCGCACTTGTAAATGGTATTTATAAATGCGGCTATATATCCGCATTTATATTTCTTGATTTACACGTGCGTGTTGATCAAATGCGGCTATAAAGCCGCATTTATAAATTCGAAATAACCGCATTTGTTTTATGTTTCTACACTAGTGTATATTACATGGAGAAGGGATGTCAAGGGGGTCTTTTATGTGAAATCAGCATATACTATTTTGGCCAACCAAGGAACCGGACCAAGTAATGATGTATTCAGGCTACTATGGAAGTCCAAAGCTTTACCAAAAGTTATAATCACTGCCTGGAGAATCCTTCTGGACAGAATTCCAATTAGTCAGAATCTTATGACACAAGGAGTTGTTGTGAACTCCCCTCTCTGTGCATTTTGTAACCTGTAAGAAGAATCCACCCAATATCTGTTTCTGGATTCTTTCTTTGCACACGGGGTTTGGACGCTTTGCTTCAGATGGATAGGTGTTTTGGGGGCTCAAAACAAGGATATCTGTAATCACTTTGTAAACTTTCATTTAATTAATACGTCCAAGAAACAGAATCAGGTATGGAAGGGAGTGTGGGCGGTGATTGTATGTTGCATATGGGAGCACAGGAATAATGTGATCTTTAGACAAGGGGTTCCTGATTATGAGGAAATCCTTCAAGCGGCCCAACTCCTGTCCTGGCTATGGTTGAAACATAGGGAAGGTTCTTTCTCTTACTCTTTCTTCGATTGACTTTTGAATCCTATCCAATGCCTTTTATGTGTGCGCTGAGTATGTTATGGAGCATAAGGGAACAGTCCTGTATTGAGTACGCAAGTATCTAAGGGGGTAAAGATAATAGATACCATCCTTGTTGATGGGCAACTATGGAATCTAGCTAAGGAGGCAGGGGTGTTTATACACTGAATCTGTATAGTAGTGAGATGTACTGGCTAGTGGTTGGGTTGATGGAATTTTATACACTTTTACAAGAAACTATGAAGTCTAGTAGGCAATTTACATGGAAGGTTTGGAATGTGTGAAGGAGCTGCTGGGAAGCCGCTGGGAAGGTTGGAAGACGTTGGAACTGTGTATCTATGAAAACCAACAATCTGGTGTATGGTTTTAAATGCTATTGGATGCTTTCTTTCTCGGTCTATCTCACTACACAAGGGGTATCACACTACATAGCAGAAATTCGAAGATGTGGTTATGCCAAAGCTGATGGAAGAGGCCCAAGCACAAGCCCACATGCAAGCCCACCAAAGGGTAGATTTGGGCCAACCATAGAGTTATGGCCAAGAGGATCCAAGAAGACGTTTTTTTACATGTTCAAATGCCATAAACTCTAGTGTAGAGTAGACTTTAATTTCTTGTCAAAATTAGCATAGGAACTTTATTTGTAATTTTCTTAGAATTAATTTTGGCACCTAAAACACCAACCTAGGTAAACTTAGAGTTCCTAAAAAAACCTCTAAATTTACCAAGGCCGGTCTAGAAAGCCCATGGAGGGGGTGAGCATAAAAACTAGACACACCCCTCCCCATGTGCTCATTTGTGCACCCATGTGCCATGTGCACCCATGTGCTTCACATTTACATTTCATTTGACTAGCATTAGGGTTGCATTATGGTCCTCCTTAGCCTATAAAAGGAGGAGCCTACACCTTATTTTCAAGTTTATTGTGAGTAAAGTTATGCTGCCATTTTGTGCCAAGCTTTGCTTCTCCCTAGAACTCTAGGCTCTAAACTTCACATCCTTCACCTTTCCTTGGGCTAGCCGAACCTCCCAATATTCATACATACCATGCACCTTCAAGATCAACATCACTCTTAAGAGGATCTTGCACACACACATCCATAGCTTCCGCACCATCTCTTACATGATTCAAGAAGAACTTCATAAATTTTGCCATCAAAAGCTGACTTATGTAGATTATATGGCGAATCAATAGCACCTGTCTTATTTAACATTTGTTCATGTTGGTGTATGGAGGAGAACTGACAGGTACTATGGGCGCCTTATTAGTATTATCAATACAGATTTCCTGTTGGAATTCTGCTCTGTTTAAGGGGACGACTTCCTGGATCAAACTGGTGCGGTGGTTTAGTGTATTGCTGCATATAATGCTGCCTTGTTTTTAATGCAGATGTGAGATGAGTAAAGGTAGCCAAATGGAGTTGGAAACAGTTTGGTAACAGGGCCAGAACATCTATATGGCAATACAAATGATGTATCAGCTAAGTTGGTTCTAAATAGAAGTAATGGGGTGCAGTGGAAGTGTTGGGTTGGGGAACAAGTTGGTAATGATTCTGTACCGGGCTCAAGGAGGGGGGCGGTTTTCTGCAGGTTATGGGGGCTTGGTTCTGTAGGCTCTGGAGGCATTGGTGTAAACAAAGAGTTCTGATCTTTGATTGGAGCAAATCTTTGTTGTGACTTAATAAATATAGCCGGGAGCTAGGTGTAACATAGGCTTTGTAAGCTGCTGGTTTATGTATGTAAAGCTGGTGGTGGAAGTGGTGCACGTGCTTTTTTGCATTCTTAATATGATGCAGTTTTGGTGTTTAATTGTTTTTTGGTATGTGGGACTTATTCCAAGCAGGTGAAGATGAGGTTGTTTAGTTTGGCCTAGCCTATATGATCTTTTAGGCGTGCCAATCCCCTTCTCTTTTACCAATAATATGCATGATTATGCAGCTGTCTACCTTCATGGGGACTAGTAGGGTGCTTAGGCCAGAGTTTTGAACAACAACTGTTACATTAGTTTTAGTATCTTTATCCTTTCTCTCTGATTGGAACTTTCTAAGGGTTTGTCTTTTATTTTCAAGATGAACTTTGTATAAGGGTTGGGACACCCTAAAGTGTCACTTTAAATCCATTTATTCTTTGCTAATAATAAAAAAAAAAGTGAATAGAACAATTCCTACATCCTAAATTTCTGAGTTGGTGGAGTATATGATACTCTTAATCTCTATTTTTAATTTGTTATAATTTGTTGTTTCTATAGCAATAAGAGGTTATATAGATGTTTTTCTGTAATTGAAGCACTTCCCGTAAAATTTCGCTTAAAAAGGCCAAGGGATAAATTAAAATATTAAGTCTTCCACTACTTTTCTAACGATAATATTGTTATACATATGGTGCTAAGAATTAAGTATAATAACTTTTTGATTATAAAATAATTTGAATATCTTAATTTATTATATGAGCAAGTTGAAATTAATTTCAACAACCTTTCCTCTTGATGTAAAATATAGATAGCCCTCATGGATGTGTTTAATATAAATATATAGAGAGATGTG
The DNA here is from genome assembly GCF_000499845.2 of Phaseolus vulgaris. Taxonomy (NCBI): domain Eukaryota; kingdom Viridiplantae; phylum Streptophyta; class Magnoliopsida; order Fabales; family Fabaceae; genus Phaseolus; species Phaseolus vulgaris. The sequence continues at coordinate 13,252,594 of NC_023757.2, forward strand.
TTTTGAAATATAAAAGAATATTGAAATTCCAGAGAGAAAACGACTTGACAGTTAATTGAGTAGCTCAAGTAAGTGTTTTTTTGATTCCATAGGTTCTGATGAAGACAATAAACATTTGTCATTATGGAAGAGTACTGAGTGATAAATGAAAAGAAAGAATTTAAGAATAAGTAAAGGAAACAAAAAATCATCCCTGTGCTGAATGAAGAAGTATTAGATAGTTTGATTTGACATTCTAATATTGATGGCGTTGTTGGTGGCTTTACTGCGTCTCACATTGAAAGCCAAGATGTTGAAATTTCGAACTCACCAAAATCTGAGAGCTGAAAGAGTCCGCCATCACACCAAGGCCAAGTCTATTCTTCTACTTTTCTTTTCCTAAATATTCATTAGTCAACGTTTTCCTTATACGTGACTTTTTCCTTTGGATCTGTTCTCTCTCTCAATATATATATATATATATATATATACACACACACACGCCAACCCTACCCTTATCTCTCCTTCTCATCTCCATTCTTCTCATCTCCAATCTCATCTCCATTCCCATCTCCATTCTCATCTCCAATACTTCCAAACTCAATCTCATCAACACAAACAGTAGAGACACATCCCATGGCTTCTTTACGAACCACACCTATACTCTCTTTATCCTCTTCTTCGGTAAGAAAAGTCAACGCTTCTATCCCTTCACCACTCACTTATTCCGTTCCAAAACTGCCATCAAGAACACTCAAGATTCATCAACTTCATGGATCCAAAGACACTATTCCATTGGAGAAGAATCTGATTACCACACAGATATATGAAGATTTATACAGTCCCACCAACAAATCTAATAACCTCACAGTTCAACTCTACGCAATTCTAGAGGAAGTCGCTGACAGAATTCAAATGCACACAAACATTGGCGAACAAAGAAACAACTGGAACACTCTTCTTCTTAACTCCGTCAACATGATCACTCTCACTGCCACAGCCATGGCTGGTGTTGCTGCAGCCACCAGTGGTGACACTGAGACACCTCTTTTGGCCTTGAAACTATCATCCACTCTCTTGTTTTCTGCGGCCACTGGAATGTCACTCATCATGAACAAAATTCAGCCCTCACAACTCGCCGAGGAGCAACGCAATGCTACAAGGCTTTTCAAACAGCTTCATACCCAAATCCAAACCATAATCGCTCTTGGAAATCCCACAGAGAAAGATGTGAAGAGTTCAATGGAGAAGGTGCTGGCAATCGACAGAGCTTACCCACTTCCCTTGTTGGGAGCCATGCTTGACAAGTTTCCCGCAAAATATGAACCTGCAGTCTGGTGGCCTTCGTCTCAGTCCCATAGAAGAAGCAAAACACAAGAGAGCAAAAGGACTAACAATGGATGGAGTGAAGACCTTGAAAAGGAATTGAGAGAAGTGATTGAAGTGATAAAGAAGAAAGACTGTGAGGACTACGAGAGGCTTGGAAACATAGCGTTGAAGGTGAGCAAGAGTTTTGCAATTGCGGGGCCTTTACTGAGTGGGATTGCAGCAGTGGGGTCTTCGTTTGTGGGGAATGGATCATTGGCGGCATTAGTGCCTCTCATGGCTGGCTCATTGGCTTCAGCAGTTAATGCATTTGAGCATGGTGGCCAAGTAGGCATGGTGTTTGAAATGTACAGAAACTGTGGTGGATTCTTCACGCTGTTGGAAGAGACGATTAGGGACACGCTTGAAGAAAAAGACATTGAGAAAAGAGAAAACGGTGAGGTATTTGAAATGAAGGTGGCAATGAAGTTGGGAAGAAGCGTTTCGGAGCTGAGACGCCTTGCCTCAAAATCTGCTTCCTGTGGTATGGAAGGAATGGTCGTAGATGAATTCGCCAGCAAGCTCTTTTAATTAGGATAACATTTTATCTCACCATACAATATTCTTTAATTCTTTATTATTTTGTATAGTCCTCTAACATAGCTTCACACCCTATTCATTCAGAATATGCACATATTTTTGTACGTACCTTCGTGTAATTCACACTCAACAATCCAAATTTAATTCTCACATTTCTCTCTATCTTTATATCTCATAAGTTTTGTAAGGAGATGGCACATATAATTTTATGCATGTGTGTAAGGAATTCAAATCCAAACTATATATGGAACGCATATATTGTCTACAATAACAACTAGAAGGAAACCTATTATACCAACGAAATAATTCTCTATATCCTAAATTAGTGAACTCCTCAGCACACGCATTCTCTTCACGAAAAATATGAGTAAATCTAAACCTGATTTTACCACAATAATTAAGATATGTATGTCATCAATTATGAAGTATCCACGGTACACTAGTCCTAATAGTAAATGCAGCACAAACCAAGACAGAATCACATTCAAGCCATACACTATCCTTTGACCTTCCTCCATAGCATATATATAACTCCATAAAACTCAGCAACCAAAGCCGTCTCAACGTCAAGAAACAGAGAACCCACCAATAAACTCGCATATACTCCTTCGGAAAATACCTCCACAAGTAGCAAGACCAGGATATCCCCGAGCAACCCCATCACTGTTCATTTTAACCCAACCTGGTGAAGGAAACTCCCATCTAACAGGAAGAGGACGAAGAACTTTATCAGTACACGAATTAATGCCAAAAAACATAATGACATTGAAATCCAACATATCATTTTTCATTGAAGCTTTAGACGAATTTCTCACAAGACAAGTTAAATCTTTAATTACCGAAATAGCCCTAGAAACATCAATCCTATCCCAAAATCTAGCATAATTTGTCATACACCATATCATCCAAATAGAAAAAGTTATCACAACAAGCTTAAACAATTTAACTAAAGGACTACCATCACTTTTAATAAAAGAAAGAAGATCGTTCTTATTAGAGAATTGAGGAGTAAGAAAAATATATCGAACCCAACTCCAAATACGCAAAGCAGTAGAACATTAAAAAAATAAATGTTGAATATATTCCTCATGTTTTCTACAAAGCGTACACATCGAACATATATACAAACCTTTATATTGAATATGTGGATCTTTAGGAAGTCGTCCATGAAATTTTTTTCAGAGTATTAGAGTTTTGGAAGGCGAAATAGTTGAAGACCTAATAAATTTACCGCAACACTAGTGCAGATATGTAAAACAAATGCGGCTATTTTAAATTTACAAATGCGGTCATAGAACCGCATTTGATCAGCACGCATTCGTAAATCTGGAATTTACAAATGCGGTCCTATGACCGCATTCATAAATCACATTTACAAATGCGGTTACCTAAAATAACCGCATTTGTATATTACTAGTACGTTGACCCGTGCAACGCACGTGAATTTTTCTAATATTTTATATTTAAATATTAATATTAAAAATAATAAATTTATTTAAATATATATAAATTATTAAGTTGATGAAATGAAATTAAATATATTGCAATAGTATAAGTTTCTTTTAGTATATTAATAAATTTAATATAATATAACATAAATAATAAAAAATTCATGAATATATTTTTGTCATAATAAATACAATATCAATATAATAAAATAATTTGAACAAATACATTATTATATAAACAATTATCTAATACTATGTATCTATTACGTATTTATGGTGAAGTCCTCTTCACCAACCTCATGCTATCTTCATACTATAATTTAATCTGCAAAAAAAACTTTCCAAAAAATCTTTGCAATTAAAAAATATAATTCAATAGATTATACCAAGTACAATTATTACATAAAAAACTATCAGTAAATGTGTGTTTCTTCCCGTAACAGATTGTAGGCAAAATCATATTAAATTATGAATTCACCTTTTATGATATAAATTAAATTAAAATGTAATGTAATATAATACAAATAAAACATAATGAAATATAAATACAATGAAATACTATTATATAAATAACTAAAGATCTTAAAAACCACACAACAATAATAAACATATATACATTATCAGGTTTCTAGATAAAAAAAAGTAACAATTATAAATAATTTAAACAAATTTACATTATATAAATAATTATCTAATATTATGTTCCCATAAGATATTTACGAAGAAAATGAAGTATTCTTCACCAACTTCATGCTAAGTTAATATGCAAAAATCTCTCAGAAAGAATAATTATTGCAAATAAAAAATTAATTCATTATATTATACCAAGTACAGTTATAATAAAAGTAATAAAAAGATGTGTGTTTCTTCCAGAAACATATTGTAGGCAAAAATCATATTAAATTATGAAGTCACATTTTGTCATATAAATTAATACTTGTGCACATAAATCTTTATTGTCAATTTATATAATTCATAATTATATAATATATAGATTTGTGTCTCCGTGTCCCCGTGTCAGTATCTATGCTACATAGATTAGTAGTCCACAAATTAATTATAAATAAAAAGGAATGAATAAATTTTTGCCATAACAAACACATTACAATAGAAAAAAATAATTTGAACAAATTTACATTATATAAATCATTATCCAATATTATGTTCCCATAAGAAATTTACGAAGAAAATGAAGTACTGTTCATCAACTTCATGTTAAGTTAATATGCAAAAATATCTCAGAATAATTATTGCAATTAAAAAATTAATTCATTATATTATATCAATTACATTTATAGTAAAAGTAATAAAAAAGGTGTGTTTCGTCTAGAAACATATTGTAGGCGAAAATCATATTAAATTATGAAATCACATTTTGTCATATAAATTAATATTTGTGCACATAAATCTTTATTGTCGATTTATATAATTCATAATTATATAATATATAGATATGTGTCCCCGTGTCCCGTGTCCCGTGTCCCCATGTCTTGTGTCCACCCGTGTCCCCGTGTCAGTGTCTATGCTACATAGATTAGTAGTCAAAAAATTAATTTTAAATAAAAATAAATGAATAAATTTTTGGCATAACAAATACATTACAATAAAAAAAAATTGAACAAATTTACATTATATAAATAATTATCTAATATTATGTTCCCATAAGATATTTACGAAGAAAATGAAGTATTGTTCACCAACTTCATGCTACATTAATATGCAAAAATCTCTCAGAATAATTATTGCAATTAAAAAATTAATTTATTATATTATACCAAATACAGTTATAGTAAAAATAATAAAAAATGTGTGTCTTTCAGAAACATATTGTAGGTGAAAATCATATTAAATTATGAAGTCATATTTTGTCATATAAATTAATACTTGTGCACATAAATATTTATTGTCATGTTATATAATTCATAATTATATAATATATAGATTTGTGTTCGCGTGTCCCCGTGTCCCTGTGTCAGTGTCTATGCTACATAGATTAGTAGTCTACATATTATTTATAAATAAAAAGGAATGAATAAGTTTTTGCCATAACAAATACATTACAATAAAAAAAATTGAACAAATTTACATTATATATACAATTATCTAATATTATGTTCCCATAAGATATTTACGAAGAAAATGAAGTATTGTTCTCCAACTTCATGCTAAGTTAATATGCAAATATCTCTCAGAATAATTATTGCAATTAAAAAATTAATTCATTATATTATACCAAGTAAAGTTATAGTAAAAGTAATAAAAAAAATGTGTTCCTTCCATAAACATATTGTAAGTGAAAATCATATTAAATTATGAAATCACATTTTGTCATATAAATTAATACTTGTGCACATTAATCTTTATAGTCAATTTCTATAATCCATAATTATTTAATATATAGATCTGTGACCCTGTGTCCCCGTGTCAGTGTCTATGCTACATAGATTAGTAGTCCACAAATTAATTATAAATAAAAAGGAATGAATAAATTTTTGTCATAACAAATACATTACAATAGAAAAAAAAATAATTTGAACAAATTTATATTATATAAATAATTATCTAATATTATGTTCTCATAAGATATTTACGAAGAAAATGAAGTATTGTTCACCAACTTCATGCTAAGTTAATATGCAAAAATCTCTAAGAATAATTATTGCAATTAAAAAATTAATTAATTATATTATACCAATTAACGTTATAATAAAAGTAATAAAAAATGTGTGTTTCCTCCAGAAACATATTGTAGGAGAAAATCATATTAAATTATGAAGTCACATTTTGTCATATAAATTAATACTTGTGCACATAAATCTTTATTGTCAATTTATATTATTCATAATTATATAATTTATAGATCACTATCCACGTGTCCCTGTGTCAGTGTCTATGCTACATAGATTAGTAGTGCACAAATTAATTATAAATAAAAAGGAATGAATAAATTTTTGTCATAACAATTACATTACAATAGAAACAAAGTAATTTAAACAAATTTACATTATATAAATAATTATCTAATATTATGTTCCCATAAGATATTTACGAAGAAAATAAAGTATGTTCACCAACTTCATGCTAAGTTAATATGCAAAAATCTCTCAGAATAATTATTGCAATTAAAAAATTAATTCATTATATTATACCAAGTACTGATATAGTAAAAGTAATAAAAATTGTGTATTTCTTCCAGAAACATATTGTAGGCGAAAATCATATTAAATTATGAAGTCACATTTAGTCATATAAATTAATACTTCTGTACATAAATCTTTATTGTCAAGTTATATAATTCTTTATTATATAATATATAGATACGTGTTCCTTTGACTCTGTTTCCTCGTGTCAATTTTATGCTACATAGATTAGTAGTTCATAAATTAATTATAAATAAAATTGAATGCATAAATTTTTGCCTTAACAAATACATTACAATAGAAAAAAAATAATTTGAACAAATTTACATTATATAAACAATTATATAATAGTTTGTTCCCATAAGATATTTACGAAGAAAATGAAGTACTGTTCACCAACTTCATGCTAAGTTAATATGCAAAAATCTCTTAGAATAATTATTGCAATTAAAAAATTAATTCATTATATTATACCAATTAAAGTTATAATAAAAGTAATAAAAAATTTGTGTTTCTTCCATAAACATATTGTAGGCGAAAATCATATTAAATTATGAAGTCACATTTTGTCATATAAATTAATACTTGTGCACATAAATCTTTATTGTCATGTTATATAATTCATAATTATATAATATATAGATTTGGGTCCCCGTGTCCCCGTGTCCCGTGTTCCCGTGTCAGTGTCTATGCTACATAGATTAGTAGTGCAAAAATTAATTATAAATAAAAAGGAATGAATAAATTTTTGTCATAAAAAATACATTACAATAGAAAAAAATAATTTGAAAAAATTTACATTATATAAATAATTATATAATATTATATTCCCATAAGATATTTACGAAGAAAATGAAACATTGTTGACTAACTTCATGCTAAGTTAATATGCAAATATCTCTCAGAATAATTATTGCAATTAAAAAATTAATTCATTATATTATACCAAGTACAGTTATAGCAAAAGTAATAAAAAAAATGTGTGTTTCTTCCAGAAACATATTGTAGGCGAAAATCATATTAAATTATGAAGTCACATTTTGTCATATAAATTAATACTTGTGCACATAAATCTTTATTGTCAATTTCTATAATTCATAATTATTTAATATATAGATCTGTGTCCACGTGTCCCCTTGTCCCCGTGTCCACGTGTCCCGTGTCCCCGTGTCATTGTCTATGCTACATAGATTAGTAGTCCACAAATTAATTATAAATAAAAAGGAATGAATAAATTTTTGCCTTAACAAATACATTACAATAGAAAAAAATAATTTGAACAAATTTACATTATATAAATAATTATCTAATATTATGTTCCTAGAAAATATTTACGAAAAAAATGAAGTACTGTTCACCAACTTTATGCTAAGTTAATACACAAAAATATCTCAGAATAATTATTGCAATTAAAAAATTAATTCATTATATTATATCAATTAAAGTTATAATATAAGTAATAAAAAATGTCTGTTTCTTCCATAAACATATTGTAGGCAAAAATCATATTAAATTATGAAGTCACATTTCGTCATATAAATTAATACTTGTGCACATAAATATTTATTGTCAATTTATATAATTCATAATTATATAATATAAAGATATGTGTCCCCGTGTCTATGCTACATAAATTAGTAGTGTGCACAAATTAATAATAAATAAAAAGGAATGAATAAATTTTTGTCATAACAAATATATTAAAATAGAAAAAAATAATTTGAACAAATTTACATTATATAAATAATTATCTAATATTATGTTCCCATAAGATATTTACGTAGAAAATGAAGTACTGTTCCCCAACTTCATGCTAACTTAATATGCAAAAACCTCTCCGAATAACTATTGCAATTAAAAAATTAATTCATTATATTATACCAAGTAGTGTTATAGTAAAAGTAATAAAAAATGTGTATTTATTCCAGATACATATTGTAGGCGAGAATCATATTAAATTAAGAAGTGACATTTAGTCATATAAATTAATACTTGTGCACATAAATCTTTATTGTTAAGTTATATAATTTATAATTATATAATATAAAGATCCGTGTCCCGGTCTCCCTGTTTCCACGTGTCTCGTGTCCCCGTGTCAATGTCTATGCTACATAGATTAGTAGTCCATAAATTAATTATAAATAAAAATGAATGCATAAATTTTTGCCTTAACAAATACATTACAATAGAAAAAAATAATTTGAACAAATTTAAATTATTTAAAGAATTATCTAATATTATGTTCTCATAAGATATTTAGGAAAAAAATAGAGTTCTATTCACTAACTTCATGCTAAATTATTATGCAATAATCTCTCAGAATAATTATTGCAATTAAAAAATTAGTTGATTATATTATACCAATAACAGTTATAATAAAAGTAATAAAAAATGTGTGTTTCTTCCAGAAACATCTTGTAGGGGAAAATCATATTAAATTATGAAGTCACATTTTCTCATATAAATTAATACTTGTGAACATAAATCTTTATTGTCAATTTATATAATTCATAATTATATAATATATAGATTCGTGTCCCAGTGTCCCGTTTCCCCGTGTCAATGTCTATGCTACATAGATTAGTAGTCTACAAATTAATTATAAATAAAAAGGAATGAATAAGTTTTTGCCATAACAAATACATTACAATAAAACAAATAATTTGAACAAATTACATTATATAAATAATTATCTAATATTATGTTCCCATAAGATATTTACGAAGGAAATGAAGTATTGTTCACCAACTTCATCCTAAGTTAGTATGCAAATGTCTCTGATAATAATTATTGCAATTAAAAAATTAATTCATTATATTATACCAAGTACAGTTATAGCAAAAGTAATAAAAAATGTGTGTTTCTTCCAGAAACATATTGTAGGCGAAAATCATATTAAATTATGAAGTCATATTTTGTCATATAAATTAATACTTGTGCACATAAATCTTTATTGTCAATTTCTAGAATTCATAATTATTTAATATATAGATCTGTGTCCCCGTGTCCCGTGTCCCCGTGTCACTGTCTATTCTACATAGATTAGTAGTCAACAAATTAATTATAAATAAAAAGGAAAGAATAAATTTTTGCCTTAAAAAATACATTACAATAGAAAAAAATAATTTGAACAAATTTACATTATATAAATAATTATGTAATATTATTTTCCATAAGATATTTACGAAGAGAATGAAGTACTGTTCACCAACTTCATGCTAAGTTAATTTGCAAAAATCTCTCAGAATAATTACTGCAATTAAAAAATTAATTCTTTATATTATACCAAGTACTGTTATGGTAAAAATAAGAAAAAATATGTATTTCTTCCATAAACTTTATAAGCGAAAATGATATTAAATTATGAAGTCACATTTTGTCATATAAATTAATACTTGTACACATAAATCTTTATTGTCAATTTATATAATTCATAATTATATAATATATAAATCCGTGTCTCTGTGTCCCCGTGTCCTTGGTTCCCCGTGTCCCGTGTCCCTGTGTCAGTGTCTATGCTACATAGATTAGTAGTCCACAAATTAATTATAAATAAAAAGGAATGAATAAATTTTTGCAATAACAAATACATTACCACAGAAGAAAAAATAATTTCAACAAATTTACAATATATAAATAATTATCTGATATTACGTTCCCATAAGATATTTACGAAGAAAATGAAGTACTGTTCACCAACTTCATGCTAAGTTAATATGCAAGAATCTCTCAGAATAATTATTGCAATTAAAAAATTAATTAATTATAATATACCAATTACAATTATAGTAAAAGTAATAAAAAAATGTGTGTTTCTTCCAGAAACATATTGTAGGCGATAATTATATTAAATTATGAAGTCACATTTTGTCATATAAATTAATACTTGTGCACATAATTTTTTTTTGTCAATTTATATAATTCATAATTATATAATATATAGATCCGTGTCCGTGTGTCCCCGTATCCTCGTGTCCCCATGTTCGTGTGTATGCTACATAGATTAGTAGTCCACAAATTAATTATTTGTCATAACAAATACACTACAATAGAAAAAAATAATTTGAACAAATTTACATTATATAAATAATTATCTAATATTATGTTCTCATAAGATATTTACGAAAAATATGAAGTATGTTTCACTGACTTCATGTTAAATTAATATGCAAAGATCTCTCAAAATAATTTTTGCAATTAAAAAATTAATTCATTATATTATACCAAGTACAGTTATAATAAAAGTAATAAAAAATGTGTATTTTTTTACAGAAACATATTGTAGGCGAAAATCATATCAAATTATGAAGTCACATTTTGTCATATAAATTAATATTTGTGCACATAAATCTTTATTGTAATTTATATAATTCATAATTATTTAATATATAGATCCGTGACCTCGTGTACCTGTGTCCTCATGTTCCGTATCCCCGTGTTCCGGTGTCCTCGTGTTCCCGTGTCCGTGGCTATGCTAAATAGATTAGTAGTGCACAAATTAATTATAAATAAAAAGGAATGAAAAAAAAAATTCCGTAACAAAATACATTACAATAGAAAAAAATAATTTTAACAAATTTACATTATATAAATAATTATCTAATATTTTGTTCCCATAAGATATTTACGAAGAAAAGGAAGTACTGTTCACCAACTTCATGCTAAGTTAATTTGCAAAAATCTCTCAGAATAATTATTGCAATTAAAAAATTAATTCATTATATTATACCAAGTACTGTTATGGTAAAAGTAATAAAAAATGTGTATTTCTTCCAGAAACATATTATAGGCGAAAATGATATTAAATTATGAAGTCACATTTTGTCATATAAATTAATACTTGTGCACATAAATCTTTATTGTCAATTTATATAATTCATAATTATATAATATATAAATCTTTGTCCCTGTGACTCTGTTTCCCTGTGTCAATGTTATGCTACATAGATTAGTAGTTCATAAATTAATTATATATAAAAATGAATGCATAAATTTTTGCCTTAACAAATACATTACAATAGAAAAAATTAATTTGAACAAATTTACATTATATAAATAATTATCTAATAGTATGTTCCCATAAGATATTTACGAAGAAAATGAAGTACTGTTCACCAACTTCATGCTAAGTTAATATGCAAAAATCTCTGAGAATAATTATTGCAATTAAAAAAATAATTCATTATATTATACCAATTAAAGTTATAATAAAAGTAATAAAAAATGTGTGTTTCTTCCATAAACATATTGTAGGCGAAAATCATATTAAATTATGAAGTCATATTTTGTCATATAAATTAATACTTGTGCACATAAATTTTTATTGTCATGTTATATAATTCATAATTATATAATATATAGATTTGTGTCCCCATGTCCCCTTGTCCGAGTGTCCCGTGTGCCCGTGTCAGTGTCTATGCTACATAGATTAGTAGTGCAAAAATTAATTATAAATAAAAAGGAATGAATAAATTTTTGTCATAAAAAATACATTACAATAGAAAAAAAATAATTTGAACAAATTTACATTATATAAATAATTATATAATATTATGTTCCTATAAGATATTTACGAAGAAAATGAAGTATTGCTCACCAACTTCATGCTAAGTTAATATGCAAATATCTCTCATAATAATTATTGCAATTAAAAAATTAATTCATTATATTATACCAAGTACAGTTATAGCAAAAGTAATAAAAAAATGTGTGTTTCTTCCAGAAACATATTGTAGGGGAAAATCATATTACATTATGAAGTCACATTTTGTCATATAAATTAATACTTCTGCACATAAATCTTTATTGTCAATTTCTATAATTCATAATTATTTAATTTATAGATCTATGTCCTCGTGTCACTGTCTATGCTACATAGATTAGTAATCCACAAATTAATTATAAATAAAAAGGAATGAATAAATTTTTGCCTTAACAAATACATTACAATAGAAAAAAATAATTTGAACAAATTTACATTATATAAATAATTATCTAATATTTTGTTCCCATAAGATATTTACGAAGAAAATGAAGTACTGTTCACCAACTTTATGCTAAGTTAATTTGCAAAAATCTCTCAGAATAATTATTGCAATTAAAAAATTAATTCATTATATTATACCAAGTATTGTTATGGTAAAAGTAATAAAAAATGTGTATTTCTTCCAGAAACATATTATAGGCAAAAATGATATTATATTATGAAGTCACATTTTGTCATATAAATTAATACTTGTGCACATAAATCTTTATTGTCATGTTATATAATTCATAATTATATAATATATAAATCTGTGTCCCTGTTTCCCCGTGTCAATGTTATGCTACATAGATTAGTAGTTCATAAATTAATTATAAATAAAAATGAATGCATAAATTTTTGCCTTAACAAATACATTACAATAGAAAAAAATAATTTGAACAAATTTACATTATATAAATAATTATCTAATATTATGTTCCCATAAGATATTTACGAAGAAAATGAAGTACTGTTCACCAACTTCATTCTAAGTTAATATGCAAAAATCTCTCAGAATAATTATTGCAATTAAAAAAATAATTCATTATATTATAGCAATTAAAGTTATAGTAAAAGTAATAAAAAATGTGTGTTTCTTCCAGAAACATATTGTAGGCGAAAATGATATTAAATTATGAAGTCATATTTTGTCATATAAATTAATACTTGTGCACATAAATCTTTATTGTCATGTTATATAATTCATAATTATATAATATATAGATTTGTGTCGCCATGTCCCCTTGTCCCCGTGTCCCCGTGTCAGTGTCTATGCTACATAGATTAGTAGTTTAAAAATTAATTATAAATAAAAAGGAATGAATAAATTTTTGTCATAAAAAATACATTACAATAGAAAAAAAAGAATTTGAACAAATTTACATTATATAAATAATTATATAATATTATGTTCCCATAAGATATTTACGAAGAAAAGGAAGTATTGCTCACCAACTTCATGCTAAGTTAATATTCAAATATCTCTCATAATAATTATTGCAATTAAAAAATTAATTCATTATATTATACCAAGTACAGTTATAGCAAAAGTAATAAAAAAATGTGTGTTTCTTCCAGAAACATATTGTAGGGGAAAATCATATTAAATTATGAAGTCACATTTTGTCATATAAATTAATACTTCTGCACATAAATCTTTATTGTCAATTTCTATAATTCATAATTATTTAATTTATAGATCTGTGTCCCCTTGTCACTGTCTATGCTACATAGATTAGTAGTCCACAAATTAATTATAAATACAAAGGAATGAATAAATTTTTGCCTTAACAAATACATTACAATAGAAAAAAATAATTTGAACAAATTTACATTATATAAATAATTATCTAATATTATGTTCCCATAAGATATTTACAAAGAAAATGAAGTACTCTTCACCAACTTTATGCTAAGTTAATACACAAAAATCTCTTATAATAATTATTGCAATTAAAAAATTAATTCATTATATTATACCAATTAAAGTTATAATAAAAGTAATAAAAAATGTGTGTTTCTTCCATAAACATATTGTAGGCAAAAATCATATGAAATTATGAAGTCACATTTTGTCATATAAATTAATACTTGTGCACATAAATATTTATTGTCAATTTATATAATTCATAATTATATAATATATAGATATGTGTCCTGGTGTCCCCGTGGCTATGCTACTTAAATTAGTAGTGCACAAATTAATAATAAATAAAAAGGAATGAATAAATTTTTGTCATAACAAATGCATTACAATAGAAAAAAAATAATTTGAACAAATTTACATTATATAAATAATGATCTAATATTATGTTCCCATAATATATTTACGAAGAAAATGAAGTACTGTTCCCCAACTTCATGCTAACTTAATATGCAAAAATCTCTCCGAATAATTATTGCAATTAAAAAATTAATTCATTATATTATACCAGGTAGTGTTATAGTAAAATAAATAGAAAATGTGTATTTCTTCCAATACATATTGTAGGCGAGAATCATATTAAATTAAGAAGTCACATTTAGTCATATAAATTAATACTCGTGCACATAAATCTTTATTGTTAAGTTATATAATTCATAATTATATAATATATATATCCATGTCCCTGTCTCCTCGTGTCCCGTGTCCCCGTGTCAATTTCTATGCTACATAGATTAGTAGTCCATAAATTAATTATAAATAAATATGAATGCATAAATTTTTGCCATAACAATTACATCACAATAGAAAAAAATAATTTGAACAAATTTAAATTATATAAAGAATTATCTAATATTATGTTCTCATAAGATATTTATGAAGAAAATGAAGTTTTATTCACCAACTTCATGCTAAGTTAATATGCAAAAAATCTCTCAGAATAATTATTGAAATTAAAAAATTAGTTTATTATATTATACCAATTACAGTTATAATAAAAGTAATAAAAATGTTTGTTTCTTCCACAAACATATTGTAGGGGAAAATGATATTAAATTATGAAGTCACATTTTGTCATATAAATTAATACTTGTGCACATAAATCTTTATTGTCAATTTGTATAATTCATAATTATATAATATATAGATTTGTGTCCCAGTGTCCCGTTTCCCCGTGTCAATGTCTATGCTACATAGATTAGTAGTCTACAAATTAATTATAAATAAAAAGAAATGAATAAGTTTTTGTTATAACAAATACATTACAATAAAAAATTTTTTTTGAACAAATTACATTATATAAATAATTATCTAATATTATGTTGCCATAAGATATTTACGAAGAAAATGAAGTATTGTTCACCTACTTCATGCTAAGTTAATATATACAATACATGAACATAAAATGATACACAGAGATAAATAATTAAAGTATAACAAACTTACAAAATTTGTTTAGAAAATTAGTAACAATAAACAGTTATGTGTAAACAGTTATAATAATAATTATTATTTTGATATTTAGAATAATGAAAAAAAAAATTATTTATTTAAGTAGGACATTAAATAATTTAGGATTTTTATATGTTTAAAATTCTTAAATTATTTAAAAATATTATTATTATAAAATTTTATCGAAGTATGACATTGAATAATTTAAAATTTGTGTTTATTTATATTTTTAAATAATTTAAGAATTTTATGTATTATAAATTTTTATTTAAGTATGACATTCAATAATTAGAATTTGTATTTATTTCTAATTTTCAATAATTTATGTATTTTATTTATTGCAAATTTTTTATTTAAGTACTACATTTATTAATTTAAGATTTGTATTTGTTTATAATTTTAAATAATTTAGGATTTTTTTTATTTCCATTAAATTAAGTATGACATTTTTTATTTCCATTTAGGATTTTGAATAATTTAGGAATTTAATTTATTTAAAATATTAAATCATTTAGATTTTGTATTTATTTAGGATTTTAAAAACATTATAAATGTTATTTATTATTTAGGATTTGTATTCATTTAGAAATTTGAAAAACATAAAAATTTAATTAATTTATATTTTCATTTAAGAATGACATTAAATAATTTAGAAATTTTATTGATTTTCAGTTTTAATTTAAGAATGAGATTAAATGATTTAGGAATTGTATTATTTTGAATTTTTATTTAAGAATAACATTAAATATTTTTTAGACTTATATTTATTTGATTTTGAAAAACCTATAAATTTCCTTTATTTTAGTTTTTTATTTAAGTTGGAAATAAAATAATTTAATATTTTTTTATTATTGAGTATTTTGAAAACTTATAAATGTTTTATTTATTTGAGATATGTATTTATTTAGAATTTTGAATAATCTAGTAACTTTATTGATTTTCGATTTTTATTTAAGAATGACATTAAAATTGAGTGAATTTATATTTATTTAGGATGTTAAAAAACTTATAAATTTTATATTTTTATTTAAGTAGAAAATAAATAATAGAACCAGAAATAGTAAGAAAACATAATGAAAGTATTGTCAGAAAGGTAATTATTGTTGTTGAAATTTTAAAATTTTAAAATCTGAAAAATTAAATATTTGAAGATTAATAATAATAATAATAATAATAATAATAATAATAATAATAATAATAATAATTTTGGAATTGGAAATAAGTGTGCAGCAGAAGAAGTCAGAAAAAGAAGATATGAATCAGAAAAGTAATCAATGATCTTGGAATTGTAAAATTTGATAATATGAAATATTAAATATTTTTAAATTATTATTTTTAATAATAATCTTGGAATTGGAAATAAGTGTGCAGCAGAAGAAGTCAGAAAAAGAAGATATGAATCAGAAAGGTAATTAATGATATTGGAATTATAAAATTTGAAAATATTTTAAGATTAATAATAATAATAATAATAATCTTGGAATTGGAAATAAGTGTGCAGCAGAATAAGTCAGAAAAAAGAAGATATGAGTCAGAAAGGTAATTAATGATCTTGGAATTGTAAATTTTGAATATTAAATACATTAAAGTTTTGAATTTGAATTTTGAATTTGAATTTGAAATTTGAAATTTGAATTTTGAATTTGAATTTGAATTTTGAATTTTGAAGAATAATATAATGCGAATAATCTTAACGTTAAAGTTTTTCGGAGGAATACATTAATGCGAATAATAAAATTAAATACATTAAATATAATTAAATACATTAAATTGAAGAATAACTTTTTATGAAGTTTAACTTATTTATGCCAACACATTATTATAAACAAATAACACATCTCTTTTCAAAGTAAACTATAAAGTAACATATTGAAATAAAAAATACAAAATAACATTCCATAATAATATTTAATATGAAATTACAAAACTTGATAACTAAAATAAAGTAAACAATTAATTTTCTCCGGTGGACATTACAACAATTTGCAAATTACATAACTCTATAATAGTAATGAAATCTCTATAATCAGAACATTGTCTTTGGAAAATTAAATTCAGAAGAATACAATCCTGAATTTTCCCAGCACTTACAACACCATCATATGAATCCCACTATGAAAGATCAATTTGTGGTCTTCACAAAGTGCATGGATCTGACAAAATTTCCTCCATCCCAACAAAATTTTGCCGCACATCTTTGAGAGGAAGTCAAAACCCTAAGTAGCCCAAAAATAACTTCATTAACGATTTTATCAGAAAAAAAAATGAACAATGAAAACAACTCTGAGAAAAGAGGAAAGAAAAGATTTCACCTTGATGCTTGAAGGTACTATTGATATGAACGAAAATTCATTCCACTTCCACTACACGAAGCTGCACAAACTGAAATATAGATGAAAAAAAGGTGTAAAAAATTTGCCAAAGAAAGTTTAACAACAAAAAGGAGATCTCTTTGAGTGGAAGTCCAAATCCTAAGTAAAAAAAACTCCATTAACGATTTTATCAGCAAAGAAACAAAGAGGTGGTAAAAGAGATGAAAAGAATAAGCAAAAACATGAAAATAATGAAACTTTGATAAGAAAAACCAAAAAAAAATATCATTTTTATGCTATGAAACGTAACAACAAAACCCAGGATCAACAATGTGAAGAACAAAGAAGCAAGAAACGGTAAAAGAGATGAACATAATCAACAGAAACATGAAAATAATGAAACTTTGATAAGAAAAACAAAAAAAAAATATCATTTTTATGCTATGAAACGTAACAACAAAACACAGGATCAACAATGTCAAGAACAAAGAAGCAAAGAAACAGTAAAAGAAATGAAAAGAATCAGCAGAGACATTGAAAAAAAACGAAACTTTGATAAACAAAACCCAAAAAAATATCTCTTTGAGTGGAAGTCCAAACCATGAGGACAGACAAACTTACCCTGGAAAAGATTTTACCTTGGTGCTTGAACATACAATGAATATGAACGAAAATCCATTTCACTTCCACTACTGGTTGCGGAAGAAACTGAAATGAAATGTAGATGAAAAAAAGAAACTGAAATGAAATGTAGATGAAAAAAAAAACAGCAGAAACATGAAAATAACGAAACTTTGATAAGAAAAACCCAAAAAGAATAAATAATAACCTGGAGAAATAGGAGAGAACCACAGGAAACCAAGAGAAGAACCGTGCAGGAAACCCAAAGAAGAAAAAAATATCAGAAACATGAAAAGAGCGAAACTTTGATAAGAAAAACCCAAAAAGAAAAAATAATAACCTAGAGAAATAAGAGAGAAGGAAACCCAAAGAAGAACCTGCAGGAAACCCAGAGAAGAAAAGAAAAAAAAATCATCAGAAACATGAAAAGAACGAAACTTTGATAAGAAAAACCCAAAAAGAAGAAATAATAACCTGGAGAAATAGGAGAGAACCGTAGGAAACCCAACCCAGAGAAGAAAAAAATCATCAGAAACATGAAAAGAATGAAACTTTGATAAGAAAAACCCAAAAAGAAGAAATAATAACCTGGAGAAATAGGAGAGAACCACAGGAAACCCAGAGAAGAACCGTGCAGGAAACCCAAAGAAAAAAATCATCAGAAACATGAAAAGAATGAAACTTTGATAAGAAAAACCCAAAAAGAATAAATAATAACCTGGAGAAATAGGAGAGAACTGTAGGAAACCCAGAGAAGAACCGTGCAGGAAATCCAGAGAGAAAAAAATCATCAGAAACATGAAAAGAACGAAACTTTGATAAGAAAAACCCAAAAAGAAGAAATAATAACCTGGAGAAATAGGAGAGAACCACAGGAAACCCAGAGAAGATCCGTGCAGGAAACCCAAAGAAAAGAATCATCAGAAACATGAAAAGAATGAAACTTTGAACAGAAAAACCCAAAAAGAAGAAATAATAACATGGAGAAATAGGAGAGAACTGTAGGAAATCCAGAGAAGAACCGTGCAGGAAATCCAGAGAAGAGATACCGGGGAAGTTGAAAAATAGGAGAGAGAAGGAAACAAAGAGAAGAACGGTGCAGGGAACCAGATAAGAGAGATCGGGGAAGTTGAGTAATAGGAGAGAGAAACGCTGAAAGTGTGTATAAAGAAAGGGAGTATTTAAAGAAATGGAGTTTTCACACGTGTAAGTCATATAGAGTGCCACTTGTCACTCCCAGAATGAGTTTCAGCTTGCTATTTTTAGTTAAAATTTGAATTTTTTTCTTTTTGAATTTTTTTTAAAACTTACCCTGGAAGTGCCTTCTATTTGTTATATTTATAGATTCTGAATTAGGGAGTGGGTTTGGGGTTTGGGATTTATGAATGCGGTCTTGGTAAAAACCGCATTCATAAATCACTATTTACAAATGCGGTCATTTACCAAGACCGCATTTGTAAATAGTGCTTTTTTTTTAAAGTACACTCTGTTTTGTGCAGAAACCATATATTTAAATAACCTGCATAATGATCAAACCCAGCCAGACAAATACAAAAATATAGTAATCAATTGAAATCATCAAAATGTACATTTACAAGTGATCAAATTACATATAATAAAACCACTATTGTTTACCTATGCTAGAGTTATAAAAATTAATGAAATATGCGGACCAAGAATCTCTAACATATGAAATGCCTTCCTCACTCATTGGTGTTTCTTCTGTGAATAACTGCATTGCAAAGTTGACATAAATTAGTTTCTAGATATATATATGTTCAAGAATTATAAAAATGATTTAACATATACCTCTTTCCAACCAGTTTTAACACCTAGTCTTATAATGGTAATCATCCATTGCATAATGTAATAGCCACACTCATAGCTTCCTGGTTGTTTATTACACTATAATTCAATAAAAAGTAATATGTTAGTATATTGATAAACAATGATAATAGAGAAAGAAAAAAATTACAAACCTTTACTCTTATGTAGTTCAAATTATTTGAACTGGATCGACCTTTTAGGATGTTATATCCACGCCATGAACTGGTTAATACAAAAAACCTCGTTAGTAGATGGTTAATTAGTAACATACAAAGTTAAGTTTATACTATACTTACGTATCAATGATATCCTTAAATTTTGTGGGCATCTTCTTGTGTAGGGAACAGAACCACACAGCAGTCTTATCAACCATTGATAAGACAAGTAACTGCCAATGATGCCTATATGATCAATGAAAAAAGTTAGTAAATATTTAAAATATGAAATAATAATAATTGATGACATATAATTAAACTTACTCATTAATATAAGGGCATAAATAAATTTTTTTTCCCTCTTTTTCCAGGATGTTAGTGATGTATGCTTGAGTCTCAGTTGAGTTTGGTCCAACGGGATTAGTATATGCAAGATCTAAGAATCCATACATATTTTCCTTCCCCTCAGTGATACAGACTCTATGCAAAAACCTACAAGTTTTTAGTTAAAGCATAATCAATAATAATTTAACATAAAGTAAATTGAATAATAGGTAAAGATACTTACATCATAAAAATTGAATTATACTTATATTGAGCTCCTGTTTCCCAGATATAAATTCTGATAAATCTGTGTTGTAAATCATCAGTGGCAGTTCAGTGTTGATTTGAAAAAATGTATTATCCCACGGAACTGGAAAAGGATCATTGCCAATCTGACTAGCAATGAGACGTAGGGAAGCCATAGGATCGTCAACTGGAACCTCACGCTTCTTTTTCGGACTTGGTGGCTGAAAAGGTTTCTACAAGATAAACAACATTTGTATTAAATTATATGTAATATATAAATATAAATAAAAAATAATATAATGAAACGAAATTATTACATGAGGTTCGGGCATAGATCGAATGAGCTCTCTGGGCCAGGCAACGAATGTCTGAAATGCATCGGCCACAGTGGTTACCTCATCTGAAGGTAGTGGAACACGAGCATCAGGAAATCGTACTTTTTCAACTGTTACCTTCGCCACATCAGGGGAGAGAGGAACGTTATGTAAGGTGGTGGCGTTTGTATAGACTTTTCCAAGTGCCACCACCCGAGGAAGTTTGTCGCCCACTACCAGTAGCTCACAATCCTCTGTCTGCCCATTGATATCATCCCCTGATGTTGGAGGAGCCGCACAACTCCCCTTTGTGCTCTTGGGAGTGGGACTAACAAGGGGTTCAATCGGCTCAGCACAAACTTGTTGCGATAGAAACTCTTGTCGCATTCGATCATTCTCCTTTTTCATCTCCAGCCACATCAAATCAGTCTCCTTTCTCATCTCCTCCATTATTTCTTCACGTAACTTACTCTTCATTTGAGTTTCCTTCTTGGAGGAGGAGGATGGCTGTCGTTCTGAAACTCCAAAATAAAGTTTAATTCCGACCCCTTGTCCAGCGGCACAAACACGACCAGAGTGTTCAGGTCGTCCAATTGCTTCAACCAGGATATCGTGACGACCTTCAGCAACAAATTTACCGTCGGATTCCAAGGAATCCTGCAAGAGTACACAAAAATCATATTTTCAATCATTAATATAATTAATGCTTTAAAAAAATTGAAAATAACAAAAATAACATACAATTTTTTCGATTATAACCCCGGATTGCTTAGAACTTGGTGCACCCGACTTCTTAATTCGGGCCCTCTTCCATTTTACATGGCGAAAAGGTGGTGATGGAGGAGAAGTGACCCCTGTTTCCACATTCTCAAACAACGTCCCCTGTTGAGATTTCTCCTTTTCCACCATCAGTGTTTGCTCAAGTTTTCTATACCCCGAACGAGACATAACGTGCGGGGTAAGATTCTTCAAAGCTATCTCTTGAGCTTTCTTCCGACGATCCTGTCATAATTGAAATAAACAAACTGAAGTAAATAAGATAAACTTATTAATGTTATATAAACAAAAAAGTTACTTCACTTACCATCCAAGCCTCATTTTCATGGCTTTCTCTAAAAAGACGCCATGTCTCTTCATCAATATGTTGGTACTTTAAACATGGATTTTCGTCTTTAAGGTCGCCAAAAATGTATCTCGAAGTCAGTCTTGACTTAAAGGTACGAAATTTAAGTGCGATATTGGATAATATCTTTGATCGAAGCGGTTCCACATCAGGAATGTCAAAGTTTGCCTGGAAAATAACATCATCAAATTAAAATTAATTAATCAATATTAAAAAGCATTATATGATAACAATAATAATGTAAAGCTTACTAGAACATCATCCCATAGCATGTTCCGATCAACCTCTGAAACCTCATCCCATGAATTAATCAAAATGGAGAGCCTCTCACGAGAAACAACTCCAAGATAGCTCATAAACTCATCTGCCTTAGGACCAAAAGCCACTCCAGTGTTGACGTCAATGTCAACATGTGTCTTCTCACCAGCAGCACGTCTCAATGCAAGACGCTTCAATCTAGTAGGTCCTCTACTGCCTCGCCCAAATCGAGGTCTGTCTGGAGTCTGGTCGTCATCCATGTCTCTGTTAAAAAAATTAGGTAACAAACATTAGTTAATGTGCATCGAATTAAAATCATATAAAAATAATACAAAAAATTCTAAATATTTATTTACATGTTGCATGTGGGTTGAATGTTTATATGTAAATTCCTTCACTGTGGTCTTTACGGGTTGCATGTACATCATCAAGTACATCGTCATCTTTATTAGTTATCATTGGTGTGAATGAACGAGTTTCGCCATATTCAGTATCATCTATGGCTTCCCCTTGTTTTTTCCCGTGTAAAACGACATACCAATGTTCTGACGTAGGATCTTTCACATAGAAAACCTGAGATGCTTGTTGAACCATTATAAATGGCTCATCTCGATACCCTATCTTTCGAAAGTCCACTAGTGTGAATCCTGATTCATCAATTTTAACCCCACTTTTATTGTCAACCCATTTACACTTGAAAACTGGAACGGAAAACTTAGTGTAGTCAATCTCCCATATCTCTTCTATAAACCCATAGTATGCCATTGATCCAAGTACTGGATTTGTATCTTTCGAAGTCGAAAACTGCATTGACTCGGCTTCAAGAGTAACACCAGAATTTTGAACTGTACTCTTTTCATCCATGGACTTCGTGTAAAATATACAATTATTCACTTCGTACGCTGTACATGAGATGACATCAAACTTCAATCCAGCAGCCAACCAAGTCAAGGTCTCTGATGCCGTTGAATCCTTGAACACCTCATCTTTAAACCAAGGCATGAAAGTTCTATTATGTTCCATCAAGACCCATTTCTCTGCTTGTCTTGGGTTATTTGCCTTCACAATGGCTTTATGAGCTTCTATGTAAGGTACAACTTCATCTGTGTTATTCAATATGTACAAATGTGCTTGCAAGACTTCTGATCGAGATTTGCTTACAATATTAACACCACGTAAACATTTAGTTGTAGAACGCCTGTGGTGCCATGAATTAGCTGGAACACCTATTGGATTTGCTTTTGTCATGTACTCTGAACAAAATTCAATACTTTCTTCAGCTATGTACCTTTCAATCATTGAAGCCTCTGGACGATAATGATTTTTCACATAACCTTTCAAAATTTTCATATACCGCTCAACAGGATACATCCATCTTAAGTACACTGGTCCACACAATCTAACCTCTCTTACCAGATGCACCACTAGATGAACCATGATGTCAAAAAAAGACGGAGGAAAAAACATTTCCAATTCTCACAAGATAACAACAATTTCATTTTGAAGTTCATCTAGTTTTGAGGGATCAATGACTTTACAACAGATGGAAGAGAAGAATGAGCACAAACGGGTTATGGTGTGTCTAACATTTTTTGGTAAGATCCCACAGATAGCTACCGGCAACAATTGTTGCATCAAGATGTGACAATCATGAGACTTCAACCCAATTAACTTCAAATCTTGCATTGACACTAGGCTCTTCACATTTGAGGAATGTCCTTGTGGCACTTTCACACCCTTTAGACATTGACAAAAACTAATTTTTTCATCTTTTGACATTGTGTAACAGGCTGGGGGCAAATATGTACGCTTACCCATTTCTATGGGTGCCAACTCGCCGCGTATGTTCATCTCAATCAAATCTAAACGAGCATTTAGACCATCCTTCGTCTTCCCGTTAATGTTAAGAAGTGTACCAATTAAGCTATCACACACATTCTTCTCAACATGCATTACATCTATACAATGTCTGACTTCTAACCTCGACCAGTACGGAAGATCAAAGAAGATTGATTTCTTCTTCCAAATATTTGTCACAGATGACTTTTTTTTGGACTTACCGAAGGTGTGGTCTATGTTATTTACCTTTTCGTAAACCTCAACACCGGTTAATGGAGTTGGTGGACCACTACCCTCTTGGTGTCCATTAAAGGCTTTTTTCAACCTCCGGTAAGGATGATGACTTCTAAGAAACCTCCGATGCCGAAGATATACTGTTTTCCTTCCATGTTTCAATTGTTGAGAAACAGTGTCTTCTTCGCATATTGGACACGCTTTGTGACCCTTAACACTATAACCTGATAAGTTACCATATGCCGGAAAGTCATTGATGGTGCAAAATAACATGGCATGAAGCTTGAAAGTTTCATTAGCAAATCCGTCAAATACTTCGACACCCTGGAACCACATTAACTTCAAATCTTCAATTAGGGGACTTAGATAAACATCAATATCATTCCCTGGTTGTTTCGGTCCGGATATCATCATAGACAACATCATGTATTTTCGCTTCATGCACAATCCAGGAGGTAAGTTGTAAATAACTAGTAATACAGGCCATGAACTGTGATTTGTATTCATATTACCAAACGGATTCATTCCGTCTGTAGCTAAACCAAGTCAGATATTTCTTGATTCTTTATCAAATTCTGGAAAGTCATCATCAAATTTCTTCCATTGAATAGAATCAGCTGGATGTCGGTACATGCCATCGCATTTCCTCTCATCTGCATGCCATCTAAGATTCTTAGCATCGTCTGGGTTTGCAAACAAACACTTCATCCTTGGAATGATGGGAAGATACCACATAACCTTCATTGGGGGTCCATGCTTTTCCATGTCATCAATAAAATCATCATCTTTTTGTTTCAACTTATAACGTGATAACCCACACCTCGGACAACTTTTCAACAATTCAAAATCTTTCCGGTATAATATACAATCATTAGGACATGCATGTATCTTTTTGTACTCCATACCCATTGGACAAAGAATCTTTTTGGCCTCGTAATTACGATTAGGTAGACTATTTCCCTCTGGAAGCATATCCTTCAACAGCTGGAGCAATTCCGTGAAGTTTTTATCAGTCCATCCGTTTATTGCCTTCAAATTCATCAATCTTAACATCGCCGACAACCGTGTGAAGTTAGTTGATCCAGGATACAAAGGAGTTTCTGCATCTTTTGACATACTTTCATATCCATGCGCTTTTGCAAAACACTCAGCTCTCACATCACGAATCATGTCCTCCAATCGATCATCATCTCCATCATCGTGTACTGCTTCATCCATGGTAGAACCCACATATTCCTCAGTTACGGAAACACGTGGTAAATTTAATAATTCACCATGCCATGTCCAAGTTGTATAAGATCAAAGAAACCCATCACACAGCAGGTGTTCCTGATATTCACATCCAGTATCCTTCCATTCAAACAGTTAACGCACGGACACCTGATCTTTGCTCCATCATGACCACTAATAATCGCGTTACGCTGCGCAAATTGTATAAATTCCTCTACTCCCCTTTCGTACTCATCACTTATACGAACAACATTAATCCAACTTCGATCCATTATATATTCTGGAATATAGTTAGGATTTTCTAATAATTAGTATTCTATTCAATCTCACACATTTGTCGAGGGTCGAACACTGCTACTGATGGCAGAGAAACTTTTCTTTATATGTTCAAAGAGGGCCACAAGAAGTATAACCTAAGCCATGAAAGCTAGTCTCTTTATTTTTTTAATTACAGTAGAGTAGGGTACATTTAACATAATAGGAGGGATGTGCTTATCATTGGGTAGGAATTTGACCTAACTTCTAGAACTTTGCTCCTAGGGTGTGGCATGGACTTTAGTCAATACCCTAGTTGCCCATCTTTTGTGTATTCCCCATCCTACCCTTACTCCTTGTTCTCCAAGGCATTTGGACCTATATAATAGGGTGCTTGACTCATGTTTTGAAAGATCAATTTATATGAGTAAATGCTGCTAAATTTTTGCAAGCTTCTACTCCCTTGTCTTGCCTCTCTAGGTTAGACATCTTGATCTTTTTCACCTTCACCTTTCTCCAAGTGATATGAACCAACCAATCACTCTCCATACATTTCATGCACCTACAAGGAACCCATAGCTCTATATGAGCCATCGTTGATCTATCACCTCCATTGCTTCTGCCACATTCACCTCATTATTCAATAAGAACAACCCATCTTTTGGTATCAACCCTTTAGAATGCTAGCACCATCAGATAACCCTGAAATATATGCTAAAGAAGTAGTAGAACACCATTTATCATTCCAAAAATTAATAAAAGTACCTGTACCAACAGTCCAATAAGTATTATCAAGTATAGTAGAATAAAACGACTTAATTCCAAGCTAAAGAGACGAGGATCTATAAACCATTCTAAATTCGTATTTTGATTTAAGAACCATGGCTTTCAGGAGAGAAGACAAGGCCTATTGCTATAAGAAAAGTTCCAAGAAAGCTTAAGAAGATACACATTATTTTCATGATGAAGGTTAATAATCTTCAAACCTCCATTCTCAAGAGGAGAACAAATCGTAGCCCAATTAACGATAACTATGCTTTTTTTTTTTTCAGAATATCACTAGTCCAAATAAAATTTTGACACCACTGCTCAACTTGCTTAAGAAGTGAAACATGTCATTTATACATATTAAAGTTATAAGCTAGAAATCCAGTAGTTACCGTATTGACACACTGAATCTGACCCATCATGGTAAGAGATCTACCTTTCCAAGATGCTAGCTTCAATTTGACTTTATCAGTCAAAGGTTGAAGAAATCTACACTTTGGAGCACCAACAAAGATAGACACTCATAAATAAGCGAAAGGAAAACAATCATGACTACAAGAAAGAATACATTGAATTTTGGTGACAAATCTTGAATTATTCATGGTGAAAAAAACTATTCTTAGAATTATTATCATATATTGACCCGAAAAATCACCATATGTTTTAAGAAAAATACTCAAATTTCTAGGAGACTTATTATCCGCCCTACAGAAAAAAAAATGTCATCAACATATAAAATATGAAAGGGGATGAGATAACCTTGCGAACTAGCCATATGTAGAATCTTCGTATCATTCACAAGCTTAGAGATACCTCTACTGAGAACTTCCTCTACAAGACAAAAAAGTAAAGGAGACAAGGGATCACCTTGTCTGACACCTCTACTACAAGGAAAAAAAAACCCACCAAACTGTCATTTATTTTGAGAAAAAGTATAGATGAACGGAGAATTGTACTAATCCAACCGACACACGAGGGGTGAAAACCAAAGTGTGTCAAAACTAATAATAAGAACTTCCAACTCAGAGTGTCAAAGGCTTTACGAATATCAACTTTTTAGGCCATATTACCTCTTCTAACCTTTTAAGAAAGCATGTTAATAGCTTCAGAAGCAATACCAATACAATATGGAATTTGTCTACCCTGCACAAACCCATATTGATTAGGAGAAATGATTCTAGTAGCCACAAGTGCAAGCCTATCCGCCAGTATCTTGGAAATAATCTTAAATTTGAAATTAGCAAAAGCAATTGGCCTAGAATCTTTAATGGATTCAATACCCTTTATCTTAGGAATACGAGATACCACTTTACTGTTCATTCTAGGGAGAACCCAGTTTTGTTTAAAAAACTGTTGAAGAACATTAAAACATTTGTCCCCATAATTTCTTAGCAAGAATGATAGAGAACACCACCAAAACCATCAGGACCAGAAGCACTATTACCATTAAGATTAAAAACAACATTCTTAATTATCAAAAAATTAGGACATTTAATCTACATCATATTTTCCTCAGAGGAAACCAAATAAGGAATATAAGTACCAATAAAATATTCCATATTTCTTGTATCGCAAACATCAGAAATATACTCAACATAAAGACTTTTATAAAATCCAGAATATCAATCCGTAGATGATGAATCCCACTAGAATTATTTTTGCACTTGCCACAACATGGAAAAAAGCAGTATTTTTATCCTCATCTTTAAACCAAAGCATATTAGCCCTTTCTTTTCAAAACAAAAATTGACAGTGAAGAGCATGACCAAGCTCCTCCTTAGCAATCTTTTCTTGACAAAGAAGCCCATTAATATCAGATAAACTAGCAGTCTCTAAGCTTTATTGAATACCAAGGAGGAGACCTTGCTTAAGAAGAACTGCACTGTGAACATTACCAAAAGAATTTTTATTCCAGTCTTGGAGTTCAATTTTCAACCTTTTTAACTTATATTGCAAATAAACATAGCACAACCAACAACCTTATTAGCCCAAGAATCATGAATATGCTTCATACATGAAGTGTCCTAAAGCCACATACAAAATAAACGAAAATTGCTAACCTTTTGTATGATACAATTAACTAATTCTTATATTTGGTTTGTGTATGATAAAAATATTATGGTTTTACTAGTCCCATGTTGATAGCCCAACTGAGCATGCTAGTGGTTGGAAGCCTTGAAGAAACTAAGTCACTGAAATCCATTGGTTAGCCATCAATGTCCTTATTTTCATTTGACTCTTCTCTTCCTTTTGATTAATGTTCTTAGTAGGGAAAATACCTTCAGCTTGAACCTTCATTATCCTTCCACCACTTCACTCCTAGTTGCTTGATCTTATATTCTAATCTCACTTCTCGGCAATACATGATAGGTAGCTCACTTCTCGGTATAACTCGCACAGGGTTGTAGTACTTGCAGGAATTAATCGAAACTTAAGTCAAATTTGGTTCATTAAGTGTTCATTAATTGTCTACTACTGAATTAAATGCATTGCTATTTATACTAATAACTAAGGGGCCTAATGAGCTCATTACCTCATCTTCACTTCATAATAGGTCCATTAATTAATTTTTTATATTCAAACTTTATTTTGTAATTTTGTCTTTAATTAATAATGGATATTTGCTTATTATAGTTATGTGCCATTGTACTAAGAAAATTTCTCATAGAGGGATTGAGGTAGAGAAAGAAAAAGTTGAAGTCATTGAGAAGTTACTTCCACTAGTCAACTGATCATGCCTGTTGACTGGGACGCAAGAACCTTGCCTCGTCAAACCTGGATCAACTTTGCGCCGTGTTAGATTTTGTCCTTCGCCTTGATTCACCTCAAGAACCTGCAAAAAGACAGAACGGCGATCACGCTCCGACGCCCAAGTCAGCGACTGAACCACCAAATACTAAGAGAAAACTTAAGAACTCTCAGGAACCGTGCAAGATTCTCTCTCAGCGTACTCAAGTTCTCGCAAGCGTAAAGAAGTAATCTAAACGTGCGTACCTCAGAAGTTCGTTAGAATCTCTTATATACCTGTGCACTTTCTCTCTCCTGACAGTTACACATCTGGACACGTGGCTCGCATCCAGTTGTACACGTGTCACCATCTGGAGCATCCTTGACTTGGGCGCCACTTCTTACTCTTCAGGCTTTTGGCTAAGTTACTTATGCATGAAACAACAGTGCATAGCTGCCTGGGAGCGTGATCTCTTCTGCGTGGCGAGTACGGGTGCCTTCATACACACCTTCCCTGTGGTCTCGCTGTGCATGTTCAGGTAAGTTGTTCCCCGACTTCAACTTCTGGCTAGCTAGGGAATGACTATCTGACGACTTTATCCTCTGCTTCGAAAGCCTTAAACAAGCTTATATGATCTTTTGGCGATGTCCTTCTTTCGGCGATCTCTAACCACTAGGTCGTCTGGGTTTGAATCCGGCGACTTCATCTCAAACCCGGTGACCGCCGGTTTTGGTATGCTAGAGATCGGAGCACGCCAACTTAAGGACTGGCGACTACATGAGCCCCCCGACTTCCTTCCCTTTTACCAACTATGAGCTCTGCTCAACACGCCTACATAATAGCTTGCTGCCACGTCATCACTTCCGACTACCAGGGCGGTACACAAGCCCCCCAGTCTTAAGCGAAGACTTGTCCAGCGAAAAGACTAAGTGGTCACGTCACTGCCGATCTACGTGGCGCTGGCGCAGAATTCCAAACGTTTGTACCTTCTGCTTTCCTGATGCTCCACCAAACACCTTTCCAAACGCTCGACACGTGGCTTCATCAACGGTCATCTTTAGCTGTCGTTTACGCTTCCAAAAATCGTTTGAAAAACCCTTAAACCCTTTTCATTTTTACTGTTTCATCATCTTTCTGCCTTCGAAACGCTCTGAGTCTTCTCTGCAAACCCACGACGCTCTTCGACTCTCTCAATCCCCAACTCCCTTCAACGTTTATCTGATCATCGAAAGGTACCTCTTTTACTTTTTCTGTTGATATTTGTTGCATTTTAACCGATTCGCATCATCCATTAACTGTCTGGTGCATACGCTGTGGGTTGTCTCTTCTTCTTCTCCCTTTTCGTAACTTAGGGCTTCGTCTTCCATTACTTCCATCACAACGAACTTTCGTTTGTTCGTTTTTCATCCTTCGTTCACAATCGAGTCGACCTCTACGACCTTCGCTCATCTTTCTTTTCCTTTTTCCTTTGCAGTTCCCGCGATGGCTCGTACAAAGACCACCGCGAATCCTCCTCCTTCGTCGCGAAACCCTCCATCCCAAGCGCATAACCCACCGCGAGCACCTGGTGCTTCCTCTTCCCAGGCTGAGAGGCCTGCAACCTCTCGCCCCAACCTTGCTCAGGAAACTCCACCAGTCGCCGGAGGAGCCTCCATCCCCTCTCCAGACTACAAGAAGCTATACCCATGGGCCACCTCACCTTTGCTGAAGGAGACCTCTTCAGTGAACTCTGCACTGGCGGTGCTACGGCTGAAGAAAGGGGACGAGCCCAACCTCTCGTTCCACAAGGAGCACGATGACAAACTGATGGTGCTGCCTTGCCCTCCCGATGTGCCGATCTGCGCGGATGACAAGGGGAACAACGGCGAGTTGTTCTGCTTCGTGTACACTACCCTCTCCAAGAAGGTGAAACTCAGGCTTCCCTTCACCCGTTTTGAACGGGAACTTTTAACCGAGCTCGACATCGCTGCCGCCCAGCTCCATCCCAACAGCTGGGCATTCGTGCGGGCGTTTCAAATTATGTGCGCGCATTTGGGAGTACCGGCCTCGGTAGATGTATTCCTTTTCCTGTTCGAGGCCAAGAACCCTGGAGATCGCCTTTGGGTGAGCCTGAACGGAATTGCTGGGAGGTCGATCCTCTCTATCTTCCAACAATCTTACAAAGATTGGAAGGGGAAGTTCGTCCAAGTGCGCTAAAATGACCGAGACCCTTCGCTCCTCAACGGCTTTCCTTTGTACTGGGTAAACAAGGGAAATAAGGACTCCAAGGGAAGCTTCAGAAGGCCAAGAAGTCCTGACAACATGGGCGAGTTGGACAAGGACCTATGCCTCTTCTGGAAAAGCGTGGCAGCTGCTAACATCACCTTCCCCACCTCTTCAATAATCACCTTCGAGTTCCTCGAGAGCCAACTCGAAGCTCACATAGGTTAGCACTTACTTCGACCTTTAGGCTTTATCTTGTGCTGCATCTCTGTTACTTGTTATTGGGCGTCCTGCTGGTTGCACACTAGACGTGGTTTTTATTTCCTGCACCATTTGTTTGTCTCGTTTGCACATGTACTCATATATTTTACTTTCGTCTTTGAGCTTACTTGTATACTTGCACTGTGCAGATCTCATGCTGGGCAAGGGCAAATTGGCTGAATTGAGGGCGCTCGCCCGAACCCACAAACTGGCATCGGGTTCTCAAACCGTGCCAAACTCGGTGGTGGAGATCGCCGCTGCTCAGGGCAGATCGCCCCCTCAAGGCCCAACTCCTCCAGAAGCACTGCCCGCTCCTCAACGAAAGAAACTCATCTTGAGGAAACCAAAGAGGAAAACTCCTCAAGTGGTCCAAGAAGATGAAGAAGAGGATGACGAGGCAACTGAGGACGGCCTCATCACCAAAAGGAGAAGGGTGGCACCTTCTTCTCCACCTGCTCCACCTGCCCTTCCAACACCAACACCGCCTTCTCCCCCAGCTCCAACACCGCCAGTTCAAGCAGTACCTTTGGCGGCTGCACTACCTGCGGTTGAGGCTAACGAGCCCAACTTCATGGAGAACCCTCCGAGCGCCTCCACGCCATTCGTATCCGTTGGAGAGGGTCCTCCTTCAACTGCCTCAATCCCCGAAGCTGCGCCAGGTGGGGATGAGGGCGCTCATAACTCGCCAATAATCATCACCGAGTCCCCCACGTCACCACCACGCTAAGAAGCCCAACCTCAATAACCAATTCAAGAGGGTGGTGGCGAGAATCAGCACCAGGCTCCTCCAGCACCTCCACCAACAGCGGCTGCAAGCCTTCCCCTCGCGGTTAGAGGAATCTAGGGGCCCTTCACGGCTAAACTCAAAATGATGGCAGAGGACCTCCCCTCTATCATAACAAAAGCTGTGGAGAGCTCCAACAAGAAACTTCAGGATGATATCTCCACACTCGAAGAGGAGAATCGCCTAATAAGAATCGAGGCGGAGAAATTGTCTTGCAACCTCATGATGGCGGAAATCAAACACTCGAGGGTGGAGGATGCCATGAGCATCGAGCTGAGGGTGGCGCGTAAGGAGGCCATCGATCTGCGCCAGAAGTTGCACCTCCTAGCTCAAGAGAAAATCGAGCTGGAGAGCAAGCTGGTCCCCTACCGTCTCAAGGTGGCTGACCTGGAGGCATCAATCAAAGCAGATGCAGCCAAGGTAGAGAACCTTGAGAAGAGGTCGGTCGATCGGGAGGTCCTCTTAGGAAAAGTTGAAAAGGAGAGGGATGACGCCGTGGCTGAGCTCGCCGAAGCCAGAGAGGAGAATGCAAAGATTGCTGTAGAGCTGGCCCAGGCGCGAGAGGAAAACAAGAAGGTTGCTGAAGACCTCGCTCAGACTCGCAGGGAAACCGAAGAACTGAAGAAGCGAGCTGACGAGCTTAAGCAGCAAACTGAGGGGCTCAAGCAACAAAACGAAGAGCTTGAGCTGAGCTCCACCCAAGTCCTCGCCGCTGGGTTTGACGCCGCCCTGGAGCAGTTTGCCTGCCAATACCCCGAGGTCGACCTCTCCATGATATCAATATGCAACGAAGTGGTGGATGGGAAGATCGTTCCTTCCGAAGATTAGTTGCTTCCCTCCATCACTTATTTGTCTATTTTCTTTGCACAAACTTACTTGTAATCTTCCTTTCTCTGTATTTGAACTGATATCACTTTTATCATAAATTTTTCTACTTGTTCATATGATCTCTCTGTTTGCCTTGCTTTTTCTTGTAAAAATCGCTTAAACGAAATTGACTTAGCAATTCTGTGGGCGCAACTGTTTACTTACTGCTTCGAACTCGATCAAACTACCAACTTTCGAACGATAGCATCTTAATAACTTGTGAACTTTAAGGCAATGAACTTCAGCGTGAAACTACTTACTAAACAGCGAGTTTCAGTCCAACTGATAGTTTAAGACATAGTTCACCTGCTCTGCTCCATCAAAACGGGCCCTTACTCTTGCCATCGCTTGAATTTCTTCTGATCGCCAAAGAGTCTTGGCGATACCAGCTTCCTCTTGCCTTCATGACTTGGCCATTGTTCCCTCATCTGGGGGTAGAGGCGCCTTTCGGATCCTTCTCTACCTTCCCTGAGTTTCAGAACAGTAAGCCGGATAGCTAGGCGTTCTCTTCGAACCTACCTTAGCTATCCTTTAAACTTCTTCCACCCTTCACACCGTACCTGAACTCGTTCGAGACGAGAAGGATTTTATCTTGCCTGAACTCGCTCGACGGCGAGAAGGTCTTTTATCTCGTGCCTCTACATTGCCCCAGGGGCTACATCTTCTCTCCCCGGGAGGCACTGAGGACTTTTTACTGGTGCCTCTACATTGCCCCAGGGGTTACATCTTCTCTCCCCTGGAGGCAATGAGGACCTTTTACTGGTGCCTCTACATTGCCCCAGGGCTACATCTTCTCTCCCCTGGAGGCACTGAGGACTTTTTCTCTTTCTCGCCTGCACTCGCTCGACGGCGACGAGGTCTTTATCTCCTTCTCGCCTCAGGACGCGTGAGGGCGTTGAGGTCTTTTAAACATTGCTGGTGCCTCCGATCGCCAAAAGACGATGAGGACTTTTAACTTTAACTGATGCCGCCAATCGCCGAAAAGCGATGGGGTCTTTTAACCTTTAGAAAACATGCAACATAACTTCAACTCGCCTTAAATCACATACGAGTGACAAGGTCTTTTTTCAAACTTTCGTGATAACAACAAACATGCAATCTAAAACACTTTAAACTTTGAAAAGCTCTTCTTTATTGGGTGGCCTCATTAAAAACCCTCCTTAGGGAAAAAAGAGTGCCCCCTTCAAACTGTTTTAACAGAAAGCTTGCAAACTCTTCGTGTTTGTTTTTACTTACAAAGCTTTTAACTGTAATATAATTTGAGGTGCGTGGCGTTCCAAGTGTGAGGAATCGCCCCTCCTTCCAATGTTTCTAAGCGGTAGGCGCCGTTCCCGAGCGCCTCGGTAATCCTGAACGGTCCCGTCCACTTAGGCGACAACTTGTTCTCCATCTCGTACTGGTGGGCCTTCCTCATCACCAGGTCGCCTTCTTTAAACTGCCTTGGCATCACCTTCGAGTTATACCTTCGTTCAATCCTTCTTTTCACTGCCTCAGCTTTTACTCTCGCCTCCTCCCTGACCTCATCCAGCAAATCCAGATTCAGCCTTCTTTCCTCATTCGAGTCTTCCGCTACAAAGTTCTGGAATCTCGGCGAGCTCTCCTGGATTTCCACTGGAATCATTGCGTCGCATCCATAGACTAGGCTAAACGGGGTCTCATGGGTTCCTGACTGCTCGGTGGTGTGGTACGCCTAAACTATACGGGGTACCTCCTCAGCCCACAATCCCTTGGCTTTCTCTAGCCTTCTCTTCAAGCCTCTTAGCAATACCCGATTGGCGGACTCTACTTGGCCATTTGTCTGAGGGTGCTCGACGGATGCAAATACTTGTTGAATTCCCACCCCTTCGCACAACTTCTTCAACAGGTGACTTGCAAACTGAGTCCCGTTGTCCGACACCAGGCGCTTAGGCACACCAAACCGGCACACAATGTTCTTCCACACGAAGCTCTCGATCTTGTGTGCGGTGATCTGGGCCACTGGTTCTGCTTCGATCCACTTGGTGAAATATTCAATTGCCACAACCAAGTACTTCATCTGCCTGATCGCCAATGGAAAAGGTCCCAGAATGTCGATCCCCCATGTATGAAACGGCCAAGGGCTGTAAATCGACTTCAACTCCTCGGGAGGCGCCTTGTGCCAATCGGCGTGCTGCTGACATTGCTTGCAACACTGTGCATACTTCTTGCAGTCCTCCCTCATTATAGGCCAATAGTAACCTGCACGGAGGGTTCTTGCGGCCAGAGCTCGACCCCCGACGTGACTTCCACATATCCCTTCATGGAGCTCGGCCATGATTCTTGTACATTTCTCTTCGTGCACACATTCCAGGAGTGGGTGTGTGAACCCAAACCTATACAACTCGCCATCGATCATTGTGAGCTTGCTAGAATTCTTCTTTATCTTCCTAGCCTCCGTCGGATCTAGCGGAAGAAGGCCATCTGCCAGGCATCGCTGGTACTGTGTTATCCACGTGTCTGGCTCATGCGTAGCGCAGACCTGCGTCATGTTCAACCTCTCTCCCCGACATGCTCTTATTCTCAGCGATCTCAAGGTCTCATGAGTCAAAGACCTGTGACTCCTCGCCGCTTTCTCCGTCGACTTGCTTATTTGAAGGACCAGGTGATCTGCTACAAATGCTCTAGGCGTCTTCAGAGTTTCTTGAATCACCGTCCTCTGCCTACCCCCCTTGCCCGAACTGGCGAGCTTAGCTAGCAAGTCAGCTCGGGCATTCTGCTCTCTGGGCACATGTACTAGTTCAAAGGAGACAAAGGAACTCTTCAGCTCCTGCACATACTCTAGGTAAGCGGCCATTTGTGGATCCTTGGCCTGGAACTCGCCTGTTACTTGCCCCGTGACTAGCAGCGAGTCACTCTTAGCCATCAGCACCCTAGCTCCCATCTCCTTGGCCAGCAAGATTCCGGCGATCAGCGCCTCATACTCTGCTTGATTGTTGCTGGCTTTGAAGGCAAACTTTAGGGACTGCTCAATCAGCACGCCGTTGGGCCCTTCCAAGATGACTCCAGCACCGCTACCCTGCTGGTTCGACGATCCGTCCACCGAGAGCACCCAACGGAAATCATCCCCCTCAACTCATGCTGCTTCTGAAGAGAGTTCGACCACGAAATCAGCAAAAAGTTGCCCCTTGATCGGACCTCGGGGCTCATACTTGATATCGAACTCTGACAGCTCCACCGCCCACTTCACCATCCTCCCAGCTACATCGGGCTTCTTCAGAATCTTCTGGATGGGCAAGTCGGTCATCACCAGTATTGTAAAACTGTGAAAATAGTGGCGCAACCTCCTCGTCGAAAATACCACAGCCAGCGCGGCTTTCTCCAAGGCCTGATACCTCACCTCCGGGCCCTGCAGCACTTTACTGACGAAATAAATAGGCTTTTGAGCCTGGTCCTGGTCTTGGGCGAGCACCGCGCTCACAGCCCTCTCAGTCACAGCAAAGTACAACCTGAGAAGGGTTCCCACCAACGGTTTGCACAAAACCGGCGGGCTCGCCAGGTACTCTTTAAGCTTGACGAAGGCCTCTTCACACTCCTTCGTCCAGGCAAACTTGTTGTTCCGCCTTAAACATTGAAAGTACGGATGGCCCTTCTCTCCGCTAGCTGATACGAAACGAGACAGGGTGGCCATCCGACCTGTAAGTTGTTGTACTTCCTTCACGGTAGCCGGGCTCCTCATCGCCAAGATGGCAGCACACTTATCAGGATTGGCTTCTATTCCTCTTTCAGTTAAGAGAAATCCCAAAAACTTCCCCGCCTCTACGCCAAAAATGCATTTCTCGGGGTTCAGCTTCAACCTGAACTTGGCGATTGTGGTGAACAACTCCTCCAAGTCCGCAACGTGCTTGCTCTTCTCCGGCGAGGTCACGACCATGTCATCTACGTACGCTTGCACATTCCTTCCCAGCATAGGTGCAAGTACCCGATCCATCAACCTCTGGTACGTGGCCCCGCGTTCTTCAGCCCAAAGGGCATCACCTTGTAGCAGTAGCACGATCTCTCAGTCATGAAGGCGGTCTTCTCTTCATCCATTGGGATGCATCTTTATCTGATTGTACCCCGAGAAGGCGTCCAGGAAGCTCAGCAACTTGCACCCTGCAGCACTGTCGACCAGGGCGTCTATGCTTGGCAAAGGATACGAATCCTTTGGGCAAGCCCTGTTCAGATCAATGAAATCGACGCACATGCGCCACTTCCCATTGCTTTTCTTCACCAGCACGACATTGGCCAGCCACTCAAGGTACTGGACTTCCCTGATATGGCCTGCAGCGAGGAGCTTCTATGTTTCATCCCTGATCGCCTGCCTCCTCTCCTCGTTGAACTTCCTTCTTCTCTGTCGCACTGGTCTAACCTGGTTGTCCATTGCTAGATGGTGGCACAAGAAGTCGAGGTCGATTCCTGGCATGTCTGAAGCAGACCATGCGAAAGCATCCAGGTGCCGCTCTATCACCTTGGCAATCTGGTCTTGGAGCTCAGCCTCCAGGGATCTTCCCAACTT
Source organism: Phaseolus vulgaris (assembly GCF_000499845.2). Taxonomy (NCBI): domain Eukaryota; kingdom Viridiplantae; phylum Streptophyta; class Magnoliopsida; order Fabales; family Fabaceae; genus Phaseolus; species Phaseolus vulgaris. Next base: position 13,290,827 of record NC_023757.2, read on the forward strand.
GAAGACCTTTCCCCCGATCTTCCTTTCGAGCCATTCCTCGACGGGTTTGGGTCTAGCTTCCCTGGCGATCACCGCCCTGGCGATTCCTAGCTCCCTCGCTTTCTCTGGGCGGTTCCTCACCTCTTCTTCCCGCTCGGCGCTCTCTCCCTCAGCCTCAGCATCCATCATGGCGACGTCGCCTCCGACGGCCACCTCCATCGCTGCACCAACAACTCGCCACTCTGCTGGCTTGGGCTCCACACCGGGAGGCGGTGTCGTTGTGATGTAACTTACTGACCTCTTGTTTTTCAGGCTATTCTCATAGCACTTCTTCGCTTCCTTCTGGTCAGATTTGATGGTGATCACCACCCCTTCCATCGATGGCAACTTCACCTTCATGTGCCTGGTTGAAGGCACAACTCCTATTCTGTTGAGTGTTGGCCTTCCCAACAGAATGTTATATGCTGAGGGAGCATTCACGACGAGGTACTTGATTTTCTCCGTTCTCGAGCCCGCCTCATCCATGAATGTAGTTCTCAACTCTATATACCCCCTGACCTCCACCTGATCGCCAGCGAAACCATACAAGCACCCTCCACAGGGCCTCAACTGGTCAAGGGGTAGTTGCAGCTGTGTGAAAGTCGGTCAGAACATCACATCTGCCGAGCTTCCTTGGTCCACCAGAACCCTGTGGACCTTCCTTCCCGCCGTAACAAGCGAGATGACTATTGGATCGTTGTCATGAGGCACAACGTCCCTAAGATCTTCCCTTGTGAACGTGATGTCCACATCTGGAAAGTGGTCCTCGAACATGTCCACCGTCATCACGGACCTCGCATATTTCTTCCTCAGCGACGCGGTGCATCCACCACACGAGAAACCTCCCACGATGGTGTGGATCTCTCCGTGAGTGGGCATCTCGTGCTGCTGAGCCTCACCACCCGCCGGCTGGGATCTCGACGCGCCCCCGTCCTTCTGTCCAACAGGTAGTCATTTAGGAACCCGCTCTTGACCAGGTCGTCGAGCTGGTATCCTAATGCCAAACATGAGTCCACGGTGTGGCCAAAGCCCTTGTGGAATTCGCACCAGGCGTCTGGCTTTGGTCCCAACACCTTGTCGCCCACCTTCTCGGGCGCCTTGAGCCTGGCTGCTATATTGGGGATGGCGATCAGGTCTGCCAGCCCCATGACAAACTTATGCTTCGGCGGGCGATTGTACTCCCTGGGGCGCCCTGGGCCTCTGCCCTTGTTTTTCCTTGGATCATAAAGATGGCGAGTCCTTTGATCCCTCTTGGTCGCCGCTGCCTCCAGCACCCTCTGTGGCTGGATCCTGGTCTGGGCACATGGCCTGGCGGGGGCCACGCTCCCTCTCTTCTCGACGACCTCGCTCTCATCGGCGATGTGGGCCACCGCAAGTCGCCTAACCTCAGCAAACGTGGCGGGGTGAGCCCTGATTAGCGCTTCGCAGAAAGGTCCCGGCAGCACGCCCTTTTTGAAGGCGTAGACCAACATCTCTTCGTCCTTGGCCGGCGAGCGGACCATCTGCGCCCCAAAACGATTCAAGTAGTCTCTGAGGGACTCTCCCTGGTACTACCTTATGTCGAACAGGTCATAAGACACTCGAGGCGGCGCCTTGTTCACTATGTACTGCTCGACGAAAAGCTTCGAAAACTGCTGGAAATTGGTTATGTGACCGGTAGGCAGGCCCACGAACCATTCCAGCGTTGTTCCCTGGAGCGTGCTCACAAACATCTTGCAATACACAGCATCCGAGCCTCCTGACAGCATCATCTGTGTGTGGAACGTGGTGAGATGTGCCTCAAAATCCTCCACACCGGTGAAAACAGCCTTCACGGGTACCACACTCGCAGTGATAGGCGTGTCTGTGATCGCCTGAGCAAAAGGCATGGGGAAAACGCGAGGCGGCGTCGACGGCGCGACCTCTTCAGCGACTGGGCGCCCTCGCTGCTCCTGAAGAGCTTGGCGCAATTCCTTAGTCACTCTATTAAGCTCTTCATTCCTGGCCTGAGAGGCGACCAGGTCCTCATGCATCTTTGTCTGCTCTATGCGCGAGGCTTCCACATTCGCCTGCAACGCACGCATAATCTCCACCATCTGCGCCATAGTCATGGCGCCTTCAGCAGCAACTGGCGCAACTGGACTTGAACGGTTGCTTCTCATCTTTCGCATGAAAACTTGACAGATCACAATGAGCGACGAACAAAACCTCCTTCAGCAACGATCGATCCAGCAATCAATCGGTCAGAACCTCGCAAACTCCAAAGAACTTCAAGAACACAATCTCAATCAGCAGAAACCTTCGTAGGAACTTACAGCTTCACCACAAACCACCGCTTCTTCCACGAAAACCTCTGATCCACCAGTCAAAACTCGCGTAAGCAGCGAAAAACCTTTTCTCACCGAACAAGAACTCAAACGAACGGTGGAAAACACGAATCTACCAAACAAAACTTGAATGAACGGCGGAAAACGGTTGCACCAGCACACAACCACACAGAAATCGTAGAAACTCCAAGAACTCACGCTGTGGATGGGAACAAGTTTTACACGGCCCCACGGTGGGCGCCTGATGATCCTGCCTGTTGACCGGGACGCAAGAACCTTGCCTCGTCAAACCTGGATCGACTTTGCGTCGTGTTAGCTTCTGTCCTTCGCCTTGATTCACCTCAAGAACCTGCAAAAAGACAGAACGGCGCCGTTGCGGCCGATCACGCTACGACGCCCAAGTCAGCGACTGAACCACCAAATACTAAGAGAAAACTTAAGAACTCTCAAGAACCGTGCAAGATTCTCTCTCAGCGTACTCAAGTTCTCGCAAGCGTAAAGAAGTAATCTAAACGTGCATACCTCAGAAGTTCGTTAGAATCTCTTATATACCTGTGCACTTTCTCTCTCCTGACAGTTACACATTTGGACACGTGGCTCGCATCCAGCTGTACACGTGTCACCATCTGGAGCATCCTTGACTTGGGCGCCACTTCTCACTCTTCAGGCTTTTGGCTAAGTTACTTATGCATGAAACAACAGTGCATAGCTGCCTGAGAGCGTGATCTCTTCTGTGTGGCGAGTACGGGTGCCTTCATACACACCTTCCCTGTGGTCTCGTCGTGCATGTTCAGGTAAGCTGTTCCCCGACTTCAACTTCTGGCTAGCTAGGGAATGACTATCTGACGACTTTATCCTCTGCTTCGAAAGCCTTGAAAAAGCTTATATGATCTTTCGGCGATGTTCTTCTTTCGGCGATCTCTAACCACTAGGTCGTCTGGGTTTGCATCCGGTGACTTCATCTCAAACCCGGTGACCGCCGTTTTTGGTATGCTAGAGATCGGAGCGACTACACGAGCCCCCCGACTTCCTTCCCTTTTGCCAGCTATGAGCTCTGCTCAACACGCCTACATAATAGCTTGCTGCCACGTCATCACTTCCGACTACCAGGGCGGTACATCAACATTAAAGCAATCAGAAGTTTCCTAGGGCATGCTGGATTTTACAGAGATTTATTAATGACTTCTCCTAGATTGCAAAGCCCATATGAGTTTTCCTAGAAATTTTTTTTTGCAAATATTGAAGGTATAGTGAAGGTAAAAAAGAATCAATCAATTAGAAATTTGTTCAGATGAACTAAAAAGCAGTTTTCACTTAACAACAGAAAATCAACCGGTTATTTTTTCAAAACAATCGGTTGTTTATAGCAACAATTATAAAATTCAAGCAAGAAACATATTTAAAGAGATAAGGGATAGAAAGATTCACACAGTAAATTTATACTAGTTCACTCTTGGCCAAGAGTTACATCCAATCCCTAGAAAACCTCTAAGTATTCCACTAAGCAATCAAAACACCTCAGTTACAACACACACCAAAGTGGTGATCTTGAACCATTCAAGAACCCACACCACCTTTGGCAATCACACCACAGAATTCATAACACCCTATGAATATGCACACTAATTGTTCTTACAGAAATACAATTGGTAAGAGAAAAAATGAATGATAACATCTCTTTGAAATACAATAGGTTGATTTTCCATTTCTCTTTGAAAACACATATTTTTCAAAAGGATTAAAATCAAACAACCTTGGGTCAAATCTATGAGTACATTACAAATTCAAACTACCTAAAACCCACACACACAAGTAGCAGCAAAGTCTTCAAGCAATCTTCACAGATTTGGAGACATCAAAGCCTATGTTTAACAAATACTTCTTTTAAATTTGATGATAATTGTTTAACAGCTTTTAACATTTTGACAGAAAAACTCATCTCTTCACCTATCATAACTGGTCTTGATTGGAAATTTAATTTTGAGATAATGTGTGATGCTAGTGATTATGCAGTAGGAGTAGTTTTAAGACAAAGGACACTACAAGAAAAAATGTTTTAACAAAGGTTATTTAGCGAAGGTTGATATAACCTTAGGAATTGATTTAATTAACGCTTTTTAACCTTCTTTAAGATCCAAAGGTTATTAAAAAACCTCAGCAAAATAACAGAGGTTTTTTTAACCTTTGTTAAATTTCAAAGGTTTATTTTAAAACCTTAGCATAATAACGGAGATTTTTTTAACCTTCGTCAAATTCGAAAGGTTTATTCTAAAACCTCAGCAAAATATGGAGGTTTTTTTAACCTACGTTAAATTCCGTAGGTTTATTCTAAAACCTTAGCAAAATAACGGAGGGTTTTCTAACCTTCGTTAAATTCCAAAGGCTTTTTCTAAAACATCAACAAACTAACAGAGGTTTTTTTAACCTTCGTTAAATTCCAAAGATTTATTGTATAACCTCAATGAAACACTTCAGATTTTTCAAACTTCTATAAATAAATATAATTAAATCTATTTATAAATAAATAATTAAAAACTACATAGTTTTAATATATTTTATAACTAAATTTTCTAAAATTTTGAAAGTGTAACTTTACATTACAAATATGTTTTCTAAAGTTTCAAAAATTTATTTTAAAAACTTAGCAAAATAATCTTAAATAATAAGTATATCAACAAATAATCTTGGATAATAAGTCTTTCAACAATATTTACATATTTTTCATGATTGATGGTAGTTAGTTTATATAATTCATAGTTTTTTTTTGTTATGAACTCATACTTCAAAAAACTTGACTTGTTTTATTTTAGCTTTTGATGTATATATATTTTATGTGCAATTTTAGTTTTAGTTATAATTGTTAATATTTAATTCTCATAATTTTGAAATATTTTAAATTAATGTCTTTATTTTAAAATGTATCTAATAATTAATTCACTGTGAAAGTGAGAAGTGATAACGTTAATTTCTCCCTGCAATATGTTCTTGCAATCTTTAGCCAAGAACACACATGACTTTGAAGCCCACATCTGATAGATAAGGCAATTATTTAAGATATATAAAGCAGTGATAAACACCAGTTGTTGTCAAGTTAGGTAACAGTGGCTTGTGACCCAAGTTAGAGGGCACTAAGGTGATGGAAGAATCAATATTGGAGTAAGAAGAAGATAGTTCCTTATTTAGTGTTTCTTCTCCTTATATAAGTGTGGTTGAATTGTGATTTCTTGTTAGGACTACCGTCGACGACAATTGTTCCCGTGTCAGAGAGCAGTGTGTTCATAGTGGAAGAGAGAAGTTAGGGGACTGTTAAAGATGGTGGAAAATGGGGTTGAAGGTTATTTCAAACGGCAAGTCATTTTACAAAAATTTTGAAACTCGTGGTATTTTACTGAGGTTCTTAAACCCCATGGTATTTTATGAAGATTTTGAAACCCATAGTATTTTACAAAGGTTTTAAAACCCATAGTATTGTACGAAGGTTTTGAAACCCATAATATTTTACGGAGGTTCTTAAACTCAAGGTATTTAACAGGAGTTCTTAAAGGCTTTTTCTGAGGTTTAGAAAAATTCCATGGATGGTTTAGCGGGGGCAACTACAACCCTGGTAAATGACTTGATAGAGGTTTTAACCCTGGATAATGTAAAAATAAACCTCTATTAAAACCATTTTTTCTTGTATTGGGAAAGAAAGAATTATTCAAGTTATACATTATACAAGCAAAGTTTTAAATCAAACTCAAAGTAATTACACTACAAAAGAAAAATAATTACTTGCTATAGTGTATGCACTGCTATAATGTATGCACTTGAAAACTTTTGATCTTATTTGATAGGCTCTAAGTTATTGCTTTTACAGATCATGCTGCAATTAAAGATTTATTAAATATATCAGATTTTAAGTCAAGGCTTATACGATGGATACTATTGTTGCAAGAATTTGATTTAGAAATCAAAGATAAGAAGGGATGTGAGAACAATGTAGCTGATCATTTATCAAGATTAACAAATGATGAGGTAACCACATTAGAACCTGAAGTTCTTGTTGAACTTCCATATGAGAAGCTATTGGTAATCAAGGAGAGGCCATGGTTTATAGACATGGCCAATTTTAAAGCTACTCGAGCAATCCAGGAGAATTTGGACTCGCACCAAAGAAGAATTATTTTTAAAGATGCCAATCATTATGTTTGGGGTGACCCTCATTTGTTTAAAATTGGTGCGGATAATTTGCTAAGAGGATGTGTCCCCCTAGATGAAGCTAAGAAAATTATATGGTGATGCCATAATTCATCATATGAAGGACATTTTAATGGGGAAAGGAAAAATGCAAAAATTATTCAATCATGTATTTTATGGCCTTCGTTGTTTAAATATAGACATGTTTTAGTACAAAGATGTGACAGGTGCCAAAGAACAGGAAGCATTTCTAAAAGACATGAGATGCCATTACAAAACATTCAACAAATTGAAGTTTTTGACTGTTGGGGCATTGATTTTATAGGACCTTTGTCATCTTGTTTTTCAAATGAATATATATTATTGGTAGTTAAGTATGTGTCTAGATGGGTTGAAGCAATTCCAGCGTAAAACGCGGATTCCAAGATAGTAATTAAATTTCTTAAAAAGAATATTTTCTGCAAGTTTGGTACTCATATAAGTGCAAGATTTCAGTAATATTTCATATTAAAATAAAGACACTTATGGATATTAATTGATAAAATAACTATAAAATAACCCCTAATTTATGAAATTAAACCTTTTTACAAATTTTGTGATTATAATTTCAATAAGAACGATTTATTCCCAAATTTGTGTTAATTTCAAGATTCTAGGGAAGAATGGAAATGAAATGGCAAAAGAAGAATATACAAAGCTAAAAGGGGAAAGCTGGAACGCATTAGCACTCACCCAAGCTCGCCCAAACTCGCCCAAGCCAAAAGCCCCCAGAGATCACGTCCAAGTGAGCCCAATCTCGCCCAGGCGAGATAACTTCAGTGACATTGGGCCTCTTTTCGTGCAACTCGCCCATGCCAGCCCAATAACGCCTAGGCGAGAAGTCACTTTACCCAAGCCCAACTAGGTTAAATATGAGGCATGAGACACAACCCTAGACATCATTGAGTGGATAAGAATCCAATTGAGAGCATAAAAGGTGTTAGAAACCCTATTGGAGGCAACCGTCAAGGAGAAATATCCTTGATCTTCTTATCTTGCTGTCCTTGTTTGTAATAGCCAACATGAGTGGTTAATTCTACCCTTTGGGATTGAGAGTAATTTTTTCAAACTCTTATCTATTGAGGTAATATTTAAATATAATATTTTGTTCTTGCGTGATCATCGTTATTGTCATTTTATTTGTAATACGTGTTTATATGATCTAGATCCTTATATTTGACTTGAAAGTACTTCGAAGTTTTTGACCCAAATGATAATGCTTAACAAACGTAGAGCCAAAAACAAGAAACAAAAATAGTCGTTAGAACTTGCTTTATTGGAACATAAGGATTTTCTGCACGTGCAGACATTTTCATCCTTGAGCCTTGTGCACATTAATGATACATTTTCAGCATGATTTGAATGGTCTTAAATTTTGAATCGTTTGATGTTAGAAGATCTAACAGTTGAGGTTGTGTACCGTTTGCTCTTCCAAACGGTAGGATGATTCTTATAAATAGCATGTCTTTCTCAAAAGTGGTCCACACCATTCTTCTTCTATTTTCGAGAGCTTCAGGATTTACTTTCAAATATTTAGGTAACGTCTTCCTCTAGCTTTCTCAAAGGGATTTTTTTAATATTCTAACCGGTAATGATATGATACATGTATCAGTAATATAACTTTTGTTAGTGTAAGTTGGCTTCCTATATTAACTTTTAACAAGTTTTAATATATTCAATATGTTATTATAAAAATATGTTTTTTCAATGTTCAAGGTATTTACATCATATCTACATTGACAAAAAAAAAGTTGGCGTATATGAATTCCTTGACTATGTTGCCATTTAGAGTGTTGGGAATAAAGTCGATGAGGTGCAAATATATTTAATAGATATAATTCAAAGCAAAAGCAAAAAGATGTACTTAGAATCAAACCTTACTTGCATCAATAAGTATACATTTTATAATTTAATGCACATGTATGTAAAATTTAATTGTTACTAATATTATTTCATCTTGTAGGGGTCACAAGCAATTGATAGTAATTATTCCTCAACAATCTCTTATGTTCTCTTATGTTCATTGCACAAGAAAAAATAATATTTTGACTATTAGAACGTGTAAGTTTTCTATTACTTTGTTTCCTATGTTATATGGTTTCATAATTAATACAATTTTAATATATGTAACTATTTATAGAGTTATGGAAGTTCATTTAAGGTTGCAGGGGCTTCCATATGTTACTAGAAAGAAGCTACAAAAAAATTGCACCACATATTTTTTTATCAACAAATAATAAAATGAATAAATAAGGATATTTAAGGGATACAACAACCCTTGTATAAAAAACTCCCTGACATTGCACCAAACATAAGTAATTCATTTTACTACTATTAAATTGCAATGTATAAATTATTATATTATAATATTTGTATTTGACTTGTAGTGCTCACATCAACTAAGATGTTATGAGTGCGGGTATTATGTGATGAAACATATGCATAAAATCGTATCCGCTAACATTAAGGACTAATGGAATGAGGTAATATATATAAAATTAACTCAAATATGTTAAATATTTTAAATGTTAATTTCATCTTAAATATTGGATTATGTAGATATTCAAGGATCCATCTCCATTGAAGGAGGAAGTGTTACAATATTTTCGAGAGCAGTGTACATACCTTCTTTTAGGCATTTACTGTAAATGATCATGTTAGAACTAGTTAACAATTTTGTATCAATTTGAACATATTAAGTTTCAGTAAAGTTTATAATTATATATGTTGATCGTTAAGATTTTACTTGAATATATTTGCTTAAGAACTGTGTTTATTATGTATAGTATGTTATGCAAATAGGTAATGAATATGTCAAAAAAACTACATTTTTAATGATGATTATGGCTAAACCTTTCATACATAGTCATACTTTTTTATAAGTGGTTTCCTTTTTACCATAATAGAGAGTAACACATTCTGTGACAGTTTTGTCATAAAAAGTAAGTGTCATAGGAAATAGGCACGTATATAGGAATATGACATATTTTAATATATTTACTATGATAAATCTTTTACAATATGTTGATTAACCATCATAGAAAGTCTGAAAGTGCAGACTTTCTATGTCGTCGGTATCTATGAGGGGTCTAAAATGGACATGAAAATTCTATTTTAGTCGTCAAAAAAAGTGTTTCCTACATTAGTATATTTTTACACATTGTCTTATAAAGGAAGCATGTTCATGTTTTATAATTTATTGTGAAAAAAACTTAATCAAAATAAGGATGATTGGACTTTACTCTAACATTAACATTCTCCTTTCTCGTAAATCTTCATCTATATATATTTTCGATATAGGTTTTTTTTTCCGATACAAGTAATAAATTAAAAAAGCCAAAAAAATTGATAGTGAAAATTGATCTGAAAAATAGTATTGAGAAGACATGTTAACGCTTTATTTCAATAGCTTGAATGTAATTTTTTCTTTGAAGAGATGCGAAAGATTTTGGACAAAATTTAGTGGCATTTAGAAAAAAAAAGTCAATTATAAATATAGTTTAGTAATCCCTACTTTTTTTTATAAAATAAGTTATTATTTCACTACAAGAAAATCATGAAATAGAAACTAATTTTAGAGACAAAAAATAATTAGTTGCTATAGTGACCAAATTAGAGACCATTTTAGAGACTAAAAAATTTTTTGTTTCTAAATTATTTTCTATTATTGTTAAATGGTTTCTAAATTAGTATCTAATTAGCAACCAAGGTTTTTTCTACCAAATTAATAATCTAAATAATTGGTAGTTAAAAGCTTGGTTGCTAATTAGATACTAATTTAGAAACCATTTAACAATAATAGAAACTAATTTAGAAACCAATTTTTTTTTTTTAGGTTTTAAAATGGTCTCTAATTTAGTTACTATAGGAACTAATTATTTAAAAAAAAAAAACAAATATGTACATTGAACCCAATTTATTACTACTAAAAGGAGAGAAGTTAAAAATTAAAAATAAAATATATGAAAATTATTTTTAGTGTACAACTATAAGTGTGGGCACAAAATATATGTAAAAAAAGCATAACAAGTTTCTTAAAGGTTTCAACCCCTAGCATAGAATAATTTTCCAATCAAATGGATGACCACTTTTCACCATGACAAAATCAATTGTTAACATGATCATATTGATGACCACTTTTCACCATGACAAAATCAATTGTTAACATGATCATAATCTTTGCCGTCAAGGCAAAAACATTACCAATAAAAAATGTGTAATCTCCCAGATATTTTTTATTGCTACCTTTGAAATACCTCAACAAGCTACTACACTAGGATTGTCACAAGGAGCCTCATCTAAAATTGTTTATGCCTGGAGGATTTCGTTGTCCTATTAGCACTTTTGGAACCTTCCTAGAATGTATTGTAATGTTAAAGTAGTTGAGAATAATAAACTCATCAAAACAAGTAGTCATCACCCTGATGACAAATATTACACTTCCAATATGCTTTATTTTTAGTTTCTAAATCATTTTCTTGTAGAAGTAATAAATTGGGTTCAATGTACATAATTGCTTTAATCTTGCATTTTCAGCTAACATAACCTAACTTACTATTTTGGCCATAATTTTTTTTTGTATATATTATTTTCGACTAATATTAGTAGCATGGTTTCTACATTTTTGGAACTTCAAAATGGACATATAATTTTATGCTATTATTTTTCTTATTTCAGTTTAAACTCTTAATTTGACTTGTGGACTTAATTAGAGCTCATGTTATTATAAACTATATTTCTTCATATTAGAGAGCATATATCAAATTTTCACTTTATGATTTTAATTTATGTTTCTTATTTTAGAAATCAAATTAGGAATTAATTGAATTGATTTGATAATTTGATACACATTAGATTGATCGTCTGTCATAGTATCTCTAACATAGTCTCTCACTTTTTGTGTAACATCATCTTTCTTCTATGAACAATATTTTATGTGTATTCACTATATAGCACATGCATCATTTGCATCGTTTTTCATAGGTGTACACTATGATAATGTCATCACCTTTCACTTTCCTAGTACATTGTTTGATGTACACTTTCTATATAGTCTTCTTCTGCACTTGTATATATTTTGCAACATCTATCACATGTATCTTTTGATATATAATTTTTAATGATTATGTACATCAGTGATATTGATTATATATAACAACACATAATATAGTATATGTTATCATCAAAACACATAAACATTTATACCATGAGTTGTCTGATGGGTATTAGACCGTCTACTGATTTAACAATTTAGAAATTATTTCTAAAGTTATTTTTATTTGGGGTTGATTTTTAAATTTATTCTTATTTTGGGTTGATTATTAAAGTTATTCTTATCCGAGGTTGATTTTTCAAGTTATTCTTATCTCGGATTTTTCTTTTTACTTAGTGTGTGGATGAAAAAAGATTGATATTATCACTTTGAGAACTAGTATTTTTTTATTTTAATATTATGGAATTAGTATCATATTGCAATATTTAATAGACTCTTATATTAGCCTACAAGTCAGTTTACAAATCGATGTTAGAGACATCCACAAATCTATATTAACACTTGATAACCTTGGTCATGATTCCTTTCACCTAACTATATTTTTTTTTTCAACCTACTTGTTTAAACTTCTCTATCAACCATTTTATCTATATACTTTAATTCTTTATCTTCACATTCTCTTTCATCAATATATATTTTCGATAATTTTTTTTTTCAAATAGTAATAATAAATTGAAAAAACAAAAATTAAGAGTAAAAATCAATCTTTAAAATAGTATACAAGAAACATGTTAACACTTCATATCAATATCAATTTCTTGAATATATGTTTTTCTTTGAAAGAGATGTCAAACTTTTTGGAAATAATTTTAAAATCATTTAGTATTTAGAAAGAAAAAATTTAGTTATAAATATAGGTGAGGTTAATAATTTCCATTTTTAATTTGTTGAAATTTGTTGTTTCTTCTATAATAAGAGGTTTTATAGTTTTTTTTTTCTGTAATGGAAGTGAAGCACTTACTATAAAATTTCTCTTGAAAACACCAAGTGCTAAATTAGAATATTAAAGAGATCATATTTATTTTTCTTTTCACCTCATTGATGTTGGATTCATTCTTGTAAGGGACTATGACAATAACTATTATCGGTGAAACAATTGATTCTTCCTTTGGTCATTATTTTCTTCATTTTCTTCTTTAAACCTTTGGGTTTCGACTCTCGGTCGGTAGTGCACCTGCAAAAGATTCTTACACGTTCAAGTGAGTATTTGAATGTCATTAATGATGTAATAATATTGACGTACCTTTATGTGGAGCCTATTTATACCATTGTAATGGATCATGATGTTGATTGGAATTAATATACATAATCATAATTAAAAGAGTAATACTTGATTTATCATGTATTAATTATCTTTTTTTATCTTAATGCATTTTATACAAGTCGGTTGGTCGGCATCCAATATCAAAAGTTATAGAATTGTTCCCGCCCTGACCGATCGATACATATTCTATTTCGATTGTTCTAACGATAATATTTAGTTCTAAGAATTAAGTATAATAACTATTTGATTATAAAATAATTTGAATATCTTAATTTATTATATGAGCAAGTTGAAATTAATTTCAACAACCTTTCCTCTTGATGTAAAATATAGATAGCCCTCATGGATGTGTTTAATATAAATATATAGAGAGATGTGTTTTGAAATATAAAAGAATATTGAAATTCCAGAGAGAAAACGACTTGACAGTTAATTGAGTAGCTCAAGTAAGTGTTTTTTTGATTCCATAGGTTCTGATGAAGACAATAAACATTTGTCATTATGGAAGAGTACTGAGTGATAAATGAAAAGAAAGAATTTAAGAATAAGTAAAGGAAACAAAAAATCATCCCTGTGCTGAATGAAGAAGTATTAGATAGTTTGATTTGACATTCTAATATTGATGGCGTTGTTGGTGGCTTTACTGCGTCTCACATTGAAAGCCAAGATGTTGAAATTTCGAACTCACCAAAATCTGAGAGCTGAAAGAGTCCGCCATCACACCAAGGCCAAGTCTATTCTTCTACTTTTCTTTTCCTAAATATTCATTAGTCAACGTTTTCCTTATACGTGACTTTTTCCTTTGGATCTGTTCTCTCTCTCAATATATATATATATATATATATACACACACACACGCCAACCCTACCCTTATCTCTCCTTCTCATCTCCATTCTTCTCATCTCCAATCTCATCTCCATTCCCATCTCCATTCTCATCTCCAATACTTCCAAACTCAATCTCATCAACACAAACAGTAGAGACACATCCCATGGCTTCTTTACGAACCACACCTATACTCTCTTTATCCTCTTCTTCGGTAAGAAAAGTCAACGCTTCTATCCCTTCACCACTCACTTATTCCGTTCCAAAACTGCCATCAAGAACACTCAAGATTCATCAACTTCATGGATCCAAAGACACTATTCCATTGGAGAAGAATCTGATTACCACACAGATATATGAAGATTTATACAGTCCCACCAACAAATCTAATAACCTCACAGTTCAACTCTACGCAATTCTAGAGGAAGTCGCTGACAGAATTCAAATGCACACAAACATTGGCGAACAAAGAAACAACTGGAACACTCTTCTTCTTAACTCCGTCAACATGATCACTCTCACTGCCACAGCCATGGCTGGTGTTGCTGCAGCCACCAGTGGTGACACTGAGACACCTCTTTTGGCCTTGAAACTATCATCCACTCTCTTGTTTTCTGCGGCCACTGGAATGTCACTCATCATGAACAAAATTCAGCCCTCACAACTCGCCGAGGAGCAACGCAATGCTACAAGGCTTTTCAAACAGCTTCATACCCAAATCCAAACCATAATCGCTCTTGGAAATCCCACAGAGAAAGATGTGAAGAGTTCAATGGAGAAGGTGCTGGCAATCGACAGAGCTTACCCACTTCCCTTGTTGGGAGCCATGCTTGACAAGTTTCCCGCAAAATATGAACCTGCAGTCTGGTGGCCTTCGTCTCAGTCCCATAGAAGAAGCAAAACACAAGAGAGCAAAAGGACTAACAATGGATGGAGTGAAGACCTTGAAAAGGAATTGAGAGAAGTGATTGAAGTGATAAAGAAGAAAGACTGTGAGGACTACGAGAGGCTTGGAAACATAGCGTTGAAGGTGAGCAAGAGTTTTGCAATTGCGGGGCCTTTACTGAGTGGGATTGCAGCAGTGGGGTCTTCGTTTGTGGGGAATGGATCATTGGCGGCATTAGTGCCTCTCATGGCTGGCTCATTGGCTTCAGCAGTTAATGCATTTGAGCATGGTGGCCAAGTAGGCATGGTGTTTGAAATGTACAGAAACTGTGGTGGATTCTTCACGCTGTTGGAAGAGACGATTAGGGACACGCTTGAAGAAAAAGACATTGAGAAAAGAGAAAACGGTGAGGTATTTGAAATGAAGGTGGCAATGAAGTTGGGAAGAAGCGTTTCGGAGCTGAGACGCCTTGCCTCAAAATCTGCTTCCTGTGGTATGGAAGGAATGGTCGTAGATGAATTCGCCAGCAAGCTCTTTTAATTAGGATAACATTTTATCTCACCATACAATATTCTTTAATTCTTTATTATTTTGTATAGTCCTCTAACATAGCTTCACACCCTATTCATTCAGAATATGCACATATTTTTGTACGTACCTTCGTGTAATTCACACTCAACAATCCAAATTTAATTCTCACATTTCTCTCTATCTTTATAACTCATAAGTTTTGTAAGGAGATGGCACATATATTTTTATGCATGTGTGTAAGGAATTCAAATCCAAACTATATATGGAACGCATGTATGCGTAGTACGTACGGTATACAAAACAGTACATATTTCAATGCCACACCAGACTTTAATGGTCTGAATGAGATCTCCCTTAATTCTCCATAACATGGTCAAGTTTTTTTAATATGTATCATGTTATATTCTTCGAAAGAAATTACTAATAGGAACATGGAAAAGAAATTAACAATATTCTTCATTAATGAAATTTCAAAAGACATTTGTGTTTGTTTGAAACAATTAAGGACCTTGGAGAGTCATGGCCATTGTATTGAAAATTGAATAATCATCAAGAATGTTATAGCAGTTGCTTTAGTGTATGATAGTATGGTATAATCAACTAATTCTTTTATTTGGTTTTGAGTATGATAAACAAATTATTGTTTTACTAGTCCCATGTTTATAGCCCAACCGAGCATGCCAGTGTGGGTGGAAGTCTTAAACAGGCCAAGTCAATTAAATCAATTGGTCAGCCATCAATGTCCTTCTTTTCATTTGACTCTTCCCTTCCTTTTGGTTAGCTGATATAAATAAATACTCCTATTCTTGGAAATCAAACAGAAGAAAGTGTAAAGGATTCAATGCTTAGCGCTTGACAAGTTTCGGCCAAAGTTTTGAACCAGGTGTGTGGTGGTCTTCATCTCATCTGTTGGAAAGAAAAAAGAAAAGGCAGCAAGAAAAAGCACGAAACAAGAGGAACAATAGATGGAGTGAAGTGCTATGGAAATGGAATTGAGCGAGGTTGTTGAAGTTTAGTCCAGATTAAAGCCTCTTATTCCCGATCGACAACAAATTTCATCTTTCAGTGCCCAGTAATTTAGCTACAACAATTACTCAAGTATTTTAAAGTTTAAATTCACACAATTATATTTTTTTTTATAACAAATTTATCATGCACCTTGCTCATAATCCCTCTCAACACAAGGTTCAGACATATAGATGTGTTGAGACATATAGATATTGACTATCACTTCATTAGTGAACTTGTTCAAAAACAACTTTTAATTTCGTTCATCTTATAACAGAACTCAAAATAATTGATATATTCACAAAGATTTTTTTATTAGTGTCTTCAATCATTTTATTAACAAAAGTTGAAAATCATTAACATTTATTCTCCAACTTGACAGTGTTAGCTTATTTTTGCATTTTAATTAAATAAAGTCATATTTTCAGGGTTGAACTAGTTTAACAATTAGCTATTTTTTAGCTGTGCATAGGTGTACGTGTCCTACTTTGTAACCATGTACTAGAATTAGTTTTTAACAATTTCCATGTAAAAGGTTTATAAAAGTTTGATTGCTCTAATTGAATAAAAACAGTATTTTCCACTTTCAAACAGAGATACACAAGGTGTATTTTAAGTTTTATAACAATTGGTATCAGAGCTCCGTAAGGGCCTGATAAGGTGTGAACACGAGTGAAAGGAGTGTGAGTGAAAGGAGTGCAAAGTTTGGGAGACAATGTGAGTGTATAAGCAGAGGGAAGAAGGATGTCTGGGTCAGAGAAATTTGTTCAACATGCCATCCCAAAATTTGATGATCATTATGAGTTTTGGTCCATGACCATGGAAAATTTCTTACGCATGCAACAAGGAGATGTGGTGGATTATTGAAGATGGGATACCTCTGTTCGGTTCCCCCCACTGAGGCTCAACGAAAAGTTATAACTGAGGCTACGTTGAAAGATTTGAACGTAAAAAATTACTTATTTCAGGCCATTGACAAGGAGATCTTAGAAACCATTTTGGACATGAGTACGTCCAAGATGATTTTGCAATCCATGCAACAAAAATATCAATGTTCAACCAGGGTCAAGCGAGCTCAGCTCCAAGCCTTGAGACGTGAGTTTGAATTACTCACCACGAAAGATGCAGAAACCATTTATCAGTATCTAGGACACAATCTCAATACTGTTAGCAAGATGAAGTTGAATGGAGAGGTGATGGACTCAAGTACTGTGGTTAGTAAAATACTCAGATCACTCACTCCAAAGTTCAATTATGTTATATGTTCAATAGAGGAATCCAATGATTTGAGTAGGTTAAGCATTGATGAACTCCATGGAAGCTTACTGGTTCATAAGTAGCGAATGCATGACTCTCAATTTGATGAACAAGTGCTGAAAATTTCTCAAGAATAACATGTCATGGACACAGTTGAGGAGGTGGTGGTCGTGGAAGAGGTCGCAGAAGACAAACATTGAATAAAGCACTTGTTCTTGTCGGTTGACTTGGTTACCGGTAAACTTCTGTAGGCGAACTTGGACTTCGTCTGCCTCGTGGTGGAACTCGTGCCTTCCTTAATGTCTGGATGTTGTTCCTGTTAAGACAGAAGGCGCCCTAACGGCCTATCACACTCCGACGATCAAATCAGTAAGGGCTCACAAAAGCAACAATAATTCTCAGTGTAGTGTGTAAGAACAACGTACCTTCACCTAAGGTTTCAGCCCCTTTCTATAACAGCACATGCAACAATTGCACTTGAGATAAGCAAATATTAACTGAAAATAAGCATATTATCTTATATCTCTACAGAAAACCACTTGCCACGTGCACCAATGACCTTTAGGTGCTAAACTGCAAGCCACATTCTGTTATAAATACACCTCCCTATCTTTTTAGGGTTAGCAACATCTATCAACAGGTATTTTACGTGCAACAAACATGTACGTGCAACAGATAAAATATCTCTTTATATTTTATCTTATATCTTTATAAAATATCTCTTTATATTTTATCTTTAAGCACATGCAACTTGAATTTAAATCATAGCACATCATTAGAAAATTAGGCCCATTAACCAAACAGGCCCAACACCGCTACCTTGACTCCAGGTCCATGGCCGAGCTGAATTCTACCCTACCCGAGAACCGAGTAGTAGCTGGTCCAAGACCGAGGACCGAGCTCTTGCCCAGTACAACACTCATAGAATGTTTTCGGTGTCACAAACTAGGACACTTCCAATACGAATGCCCACGAGTGGAAAAGCAAGCACATTATGCAATGTACAAGGACTCATTAGAAGTAGAGGAGGAAGTACTATTGGTAGCATATGAAGCAAAAAATCTATTTGCGCAAGAAGAAGATTGGTTTCTTGATTCTGGTTGTAGTAATCATATGATAGGAAATAAAAAGTGGTTTACCAAGATACACGAACAGGGTTTGTGCAAGACTGTCAAACTAGGCAATGACACCATTGTGGCAATAGCAGCAAAGGGGGACATTTGAGTTTGTATCTATGGCATCTCACATATCACCGCATATGTATATTACGTACCAGAACTAAAAACCAATCTTTTACGTACCAGAACTTGAAAAATTTTCCATCCAAACTGTGGATTACTTTTTCATACCAACATCAAAGGAAATAGGATGTTTTACCTAACATCTTCAATGAATCCTGGCAAATCAGTGCCTTCTTATAAATGAAGTTTCAAAACAAAAAGCACAGCTTTGGCATAAAAGGTTTGCTCATATGAACTTTCAAGGACTTTGCACACTTTCCAACAAGCATTTGGTAATTGTTCTACCTCCTCTAAAGTCTCCTAAAGAAATATGTACCTTGTGTATCACTGGAAAACTCCAACTAAATCATGTTGATGTGTGTGGTCCCATTGCACCCTCGTCTCACAACAACAAAAGGTAATTTTTGAGTTTTATTGATGATTGCTCTTCTAAGACATGGGTTTACTTTCTGCATGCAAAACATTTAGTGCATTCAAAAGTTTCAAAGATCGTGTGGAAAAAGAAGCCAACGCTTCCATTATCTGTCTAAGAACTAATAGAGATGGTGAATTTACCTTTGAGGAGTTTGCAAATTACTACAAGCATCGAGGTATTTCAAGACAAAAGACCACAACTTACACTCCACAAGAAAACGAGGTTGCAAAGAGAAAGAATCGCATTATCTTGGATGCAGTCTGGGTAGTCTTACAGGAGAAACATGTTCCAAAATTGTACTGGCCTAATGTTGTCCGATGGTGTGTTCACGTCCAGAATCGAAGCCATCATCTGCACTAAATCACCAAACTCCAAAAGAAATTTGGAGTGTAGTCAAACCACATGTGGGCTACTTTAAAAAATCGGTTGCATTGGTCACGTTCATATTCCATATCAGAAGAGGAGCAAATTAGATAATAAAAGTAAACCGTGTATACTTCTGGGGGTAAGTGAAGAATCAAAAGCTTACAAACTATATAATCCTATTAGCAATAAAGTCATCATAAGCAGGGATGTAGTGTTTGAGGAGGACAAAAGCTGGAACTGGCATGACAATATAAAGGAGTGCATGGATGATACTTCAGAAGGTGAATCGACAGTTCTAGAAGATACACTTGATACTCGAGAAGGTGAACCCCGAGTTCTAGAAGATACATTAGTAGAGTCTGCCCCACATGTTCTAATCATCCATGACACCAGTTCAGAACCACTGATCAATCCTAATTCAGACTCAGAATATCATCATCCTCCAGCTGAAGAGAGAGAAACAAGACACAACTGACCACCTACAAGGATGACCGACTATGAAACTAACCTTTCGATAGCAGAAGAGGAAGAGAGTTTACTAGCCATGATGATGTGCGAATCTGAAGATCCTCCCTCATTTAAAGAAGCCCACACAAATCCAAAATGGAGAGATCCAATGTACGCTGAAATCAATGCAATAGAAAAGAACCACACCTGAAACTTGTGGATCTTGCAAAAAGAATTATGCCTATCAACGTGAAGTGGATATTTAAGACCAAACTCAATGAAAGTGGTCAAATCGAGAAATATGAAGCCAGATTGGTGGCCAAAGGTTATGCTCAGAGGTTCGATATCGACTACACAGAGGTTTTTGCCCCAGTTGCTCGACTTGATACGGTGCGAGTCTTACTAGCCTTGGCAGCTAAAGGCACATGGGATGTCTTTCAGCTTGACGTAAAGAGTGCTTTCTTACATGGTAAACTTCAAGAAGAAGTGTCCAGCAACCTAAAGGATTTATCAAAAAAAGACAGATAAAATCAAGAAAGCTCCACGAGCTTGGTATAACAAGATTGAACCATATTTTTCCAAATATCACTTTGATCAATGCCCTAGCGAACACACCTTATTCATTAAAAGAATTCATGGTAATATTCTAATTGTTAGCCTATATGTTGATGACATAATTTTAACAAGAATAGTCGTCAAATGTGTGAGGACTTCAAGAAGTCGATGCAATTAGAATTTAACATGACAAATTTGGGAAGAATGAGGTACTTCTTAGGAATAGAGATTATACAAAGTGATGTGGGAATTTTCATCTACCAAAGACGTTATGCTCGTGAGATGTTAGTTCAGTTCAACATGACAGGATGCAACTCTATTCGCAATCCAATTGTGTTAGGCACTGCACTATCTTAACATGATGAAGGAACATCAGTTGATTCCACCAAATCTAAACAAGTAGTCTCTTGTACCTAACAGTCACCCGGCCAGACCTAATGTTCAGAGAGAGCCTAATAAGCAAATACATGGCTACTCAAAGGCATCACATTAGACTGCTACAAAACGTATTCTGAGGTATGTACAAGGCACCATTGAATACGGTATTCTATATCAAAAGGGAGGAAAGACTGAAATCATATCCTATAATGACAGTAACTATGTTGGGGACTTGGATGACAGATGAAGCACTTTTGGAGCAGTATCCATAATAGGATTAGTGGTTGTATCATGGGTTTGAAAAAAAGAAATCAGTGGTTAGCTTATCAACTATAGAGACAAAGTATATAGTTGCAGTGACATCAATGCATTAGGCTTCACAGAGTTTTAGAACATTTTGGAATTGAAAGAAAGGAAGCAATCACAATTCTATGTGATAACAACTCCACTATTCAGCTGTCCAAAATCTTGTCTTTCATGGGCGTAGTAAGCACATTGTTGTGAGATTTTACTTTCTTAGAGATCAAGTAAATGATTACGTGGTTGAATTGAAATACTACAATACTCAATAACATGTGGCGAATATAATGACTAAGGCTGTGAATCTTGAACAATTTGAGAAACTTCAACAAATGCTTGAAGTAGTTGACATTACTACAGTAAGCTAGAGCTTAATGGAGTGATTGCAAGCTTATTTTTGCATTTTAATTAAATAAAATCCTATTTTTCAGGCTTGAACTAGTTTAGTAGTTAGATATTCTTTAGGTGTGCATGTAGGTGACCTACTTTGTAACCATGTACTAGAATTAGTTTTCAACAGTTTTCAAGTAAAGGACTTATAAAAGTCTGGTTGGTCTAATTGAATAAAAGTAGTATTCTCCACTTTTAAACATATATACACAAGGTGTATTTTAAGTTTTATAACAAATAAAATATTAAAATAAAATATAATTAGATATTAAAGATATAATATATAATCAGTTATTTAGTTTTAGATATTATAAATATTATCATCCATTATTTTGTTTCCTTTTATGTTGAAATTATTATTAGTTATGTTTGCTATCATATTTAAGTTTCACTTTTCTATAAACCATGTGTCTTGATTCAATAAATTTTTTCCTTCTCTTGTTAACTCACACATACATAAGAAATAACTTATATAAAAAAAAAACTATAAAACTCTTAATCCAACTATAAAAATAACTTACAAATGAAAAAAACAATCATGACTAATTACAATTTTTTTTAACCTAAAACTTTAAAGCAACTTATAATCCAACTTTATTTGTTATAATGGCTTTCATTCGTTATATTTTGCTTATAGTTCTATCCATGTCATTTTTAGTAGGGTCATCCTTTCATTCAACTTAAAGTTCTCCTTCCAACATTATCTAGTTCATTTTAATTTTTTCTTTCATGTCGGCTTAAGGGGTAACATGCTTGGATACATTTCAAAAAATTGATTTTTTTATTTGTATCTTTTATTTACTTTTTGAACATCAATGTTTAATTAATTTAAATATTAGAAAACCAAGTTTTTAAAATGAAGCAATTTGACTTTTAGTGGATATGGATCTCCAATATCTCTCCACAAATCTAAAATAACACATTTTTATTTATCAACACCTTTTAGGTTTTGGTCAATTTGAAAAAAAAAATACAATATATGTTATAGTATAAAGTATAACCTATTGAAAAAAATTATAATTATAAATTTATTTAAATAATCTTTTAATCACGGACATATTTTTTCTCATAGAAAACATTTTTCTTCCATTTCTTTATATTTCTCTTATATTAAATAGCTTTAAATTTTGTTCACTTTTTATGGTTTTGCTTTTACTCATGTTCTCTCTTTTTAAACAAAATAAAAAAAAAGTAAAAAAAAAATATTTTTAATTATTAATAAGAAAGGAGTTTAAGTTTAACTCGTTTATATAAAACCCATTTATATAATAACATTTGTCACCGTATTATATAGCATAATATGGGAACATCAACTTCTGAACTAATAACTAATAATGGGAGCATTTTTGTTGAGTAGCATCTCAATTTTGAGTACAGTGACGATCATCAAACCAATGAAAATCAGCACCGAGACCATACATATAACCAACATTAACCAAGAGGCCATGCCACTTTTCACGTCTTCAGCATATTGCGCACAAGCTAGACCAAGGAAGGTTAAAGGGAATGAGTACAGCCACCATGTAACGTTAAACCTCTTCATCGATTTCTTGAACATGGCTGGCCTGCAAGCCTGCATTCAAGAAGAAAGTTTGACTCCTTAATTAGAATGAAAAAGATTTAAACATACAAAAATGAAAACTGAGAAGTTAAAGTGAATCCACACTCTAGAATATTGGAATCAGCAAAGAACCTACCTGAGACATGAAAAGGAATAAAGACAGAAAGAGGAGCATCTTTGATGGGGTGACAAAAGCACCTAAGATTGATTTCCAGGTTAAACTTGCTATGCTTGGTGCAGCAAAAAACAAGAAGTAAGCTGGCCTTAGCACTGTGGGAAACTGGTTTCCACTTGACTGACGCTGATATAGAGTTATAAATATAATTAAATAGGATACCAATCCAAGTGAGAACATTAAAACTGCACTCTCTTTCCAACCAATTTCTGCAATAACTTGAGCAGACACCAAGTTCCCTATAACCGAAACCTGGCTAGTAGGGTTTGCCACAATCGACAGAAACCTCCTTTTAGTTGTGAACCATTGTCCATAAAGTTTAACATCAATCAGCAATATTACAAAGGAAAAAGCCAAGCAAAGAGCTTGGTAATAACAAGTTGTATGAACAATCATGGGTGCTGATTGAAGCATGAGAAGCCAAGAAATCCAAGGAGCATACATGCAGTTCACACCAATATGGTGTGAGAACTCCTCCTTCACTATATCAAAGTGAAAGATGCACTTGAGCACGTAAAGGAAAGATATAGTAGTGGCAGTGAACAGTGACACGCACCAAAGTAGTAGAAACGCAATGGAAGGCATCAAATTGAATCCGTGCCAAAGAGAGTGCGAGTCCTTGTTGTGTTTACTCAAACTCTTCCACAGCAAAGCTTGTGCTCCAAAGGAAAGGCATATGAAAAAGTAACCAGCATGGAGCTTGGTCAACATTGGTAACCGTGAATTTGATGGCTTGGTGATCTTGGTTGGGAGGGCGCAGTTGTTAGCATTGTTCATGGAACCACCTTCGATTCCATCAACTGTTGCCTTGATTTCAGCCTCACCCGTCATATTGCTATGAGAGTGATATTGGAATATAAGATGTCTCACACTCACTCATTTCCAGGTCCAGGGATTATATAGTGGAAAGATAAGAAATAAACTCGGATCAATGCATAATGTCTGAACCTATTCAGGTCATGATGATGACAAATATTCAATTTTATAAATTAATTGAGTATGGATAAGTACTTATTAGGTATTCATATTCTCATACTTGAATCTTTTTAAATTACTAAACTTTTTGTAGTTTATTTAATATTTATTTTAAAATTTATATTATTATTTGAGATTGAAGAGAAAAAAATTATAATTTTGATAATATTTTCTTTTACAAATTTTATTTTTTATAAAAGAATATTCATAATATTTTCTCTTACAAATAATATTTTTTATAAAACAGAATATACTAAAATTTTATATTTTGTGAAATATAAAATACAAAATACATATGAGCTTTTAGGTGGAAGAAAAAAAATACTCAAAAGCCACGTTAGTGCTAAGTTGACGAGTTTCCAATTTAGAGTGGCTATATTAGGTAGGATATATTGATTTTTGAATGGGACAAAAACCTGAGGAAGGTTGTGATATATGCATTCAATTTAAGTGGGTAGTTAAGGCATACTTTTAAAATAATAAAATAAAGATACGTTATTTTCCTACATTAAAAGTTATGATAAATTATGATGCTTTAAATAATAAATGTTCACTGTTCACTCCTTTTTAAAGAGTCTTATTTTTACGACGGCTGAACATGAAAGATATTACATAAGCTACTTTAAATGGAAGGATTTGAATAGTGGTCCAATGTTCTAACTTTTAATCTTATTGTGGTGATTGTATGAGAAAAAAATACTTTATAATTGTAAAATTCTAAGTTTTAATCTCACTGTTGATATTTAGTCAAGAAAAAAAAGTTATATTGATAATGAATTTAGAAAAACTTTACGGGTGTGTTTGAATTGGGAAGGGGATGTGTGAGAATTTAAGAGAATGGATGTGTGAGGATGTGAGAAGAAAGTGTGAATGATAAATGGTGTTCTACTACTCCTTTAGCACATATTGCAGGGTTATATGATGATATTGGCATTCCGGATACAGTTTCTCAGTTTTGGACAGATCGTGATTGAAATATTTCGTTGTCTTTATAGTAGATGCCTCATCTTTTTAGTCATATAATGGTTAGGGTAGATCAGGATGTTCCTAATTGGATTCTAGATGAGTTTGGTCGGTTCACTCTTAAATCGGCTAGGATTTTTTTCTTGGAACCAGGAGTTCCCTGTGGTTGGGGTAAATTTATTTGGTCTTCAAATATCCCACATTCCAAAACTCTTGTCCTTTGGAAAGTTTTTCATGGACGACTTCCTACAGATAAAAATATTCAAAATAAAGGTCTCCATATTTGTTTTATGTGTACGCTTTGTGAAAAGCATGAGGAATCTATTCATCATTTATTTTTTGAATGCCCTAATGCTTTGTATATTTGGAGTTGGGTTCGACAGATTTTTCCTACTTCTCATTTTTCTAATAATGATGATCTTCTTTCTTTTATTAAGCATAATGGTAGTCCTTTGCTTAAATTGATTAAGCTTGTTGTGATAACATTTTCTATTTGGATGCTATGGCATGTGAGGAATAATGCTCGTTTTCGGGATAAGATTGAGGTTTCTAGGACTATTTCAGTTATTAAAGATTTAACTTGTCTAGTGGGAAAATCTTCTAAAGCTTCAATAAAGAATGATATGATGGATTTCAATGTGATTAAATTTTTTGGTATTAATAATCGTGCTAGTAAAGTTCTTCGTCCTCTTCCTGTTAGATGAGAGTTACCTTCACCAGGATGGGTTAAAATTAACATTGATGGGGGCTGCTAGGGATTATCCAGGTCTTGCCACTTGTGGAGGTATTTTTCGTGGGAGTATAGGGGTGTTTATTGGAGCTTTTTCTGTGTTTCTTGACGTTCAGACTGTTTTGGCTGCTGAATTTAATGAAGTTATATATGCTTTTGAGGAAGCTCAAAAGTTGGGACTTACTAATGTTTGGCTGGAATGTTCCTTGGATGCTTCGTAATCAATTACATACTTGTCTTAACTACTGTGGAAAAATCAAGTTTAGGGTTACTCATTTTTCGTGAAGGAAATGTGTGAGTTAATAAGTTGGCTAATTTAGGATTTATTCATAGAGAATCATTTCATTGATATAATAGGCTTCCATCTAGTCTATTCTTAGAATTATTTATTAATAGGTATAGTCTACCTATGTATCGTTTTTGTTAACATATGTGTTTTGGTCTAGTCCCCCCATATTTTTGTATTTTTTTTTTTTAATAATACTTTTTTCATGTGATGGCAAATGATTGTTGTTACTTGAAGTGTCAACCTAGCTGAGATGTCAAGTAACATAGTGATGTCTAACATGAAAGCTTTTATAAAAAAAATGTGTGAAAAGGTGGGTTGTTTAGATTGAGGTATATTAGAATGGATGTGTCAGAAAAGTTTGTGATTGATGTGATGGGTGTGAGAGAATTTTAAATTTTTTTAAAGGTGTAGAATGTTAAATTTACCCTTATCTATTAAAAAATTTAATAATGAAATGAGATATTTTTGTTTAAAAATAAACAATTTTCACATATTCGTAGATTTAAAAAATTATAATTAGAAAATAAATATGTATTAAATGTAAATAGGTATAATTTAAAAATCTTAATTAGAAAAAATATGTATTCAACAAATTAAATAAAAATAGAAATTCAAGTAATTTATTAAAATATTAAACATGTACTATAAAATTAAAAAATAAATAAGAAAATAAAATCAGATCTTATATAAATAAAAAAAAGTATATGTTATTTTTTAATATTAACGACTTTATTCCATTGGATATCAGGCTAGGACAAGGAGATCCGGACGATTCCAACACTCGGAAACACATGAGGTCAATGGTTGTCAAATGACAAAAACATCGTCGCACTTCTCCTACAATGTTTGGCTCCTCATCTCATCAACACCATTTCGTGAAAGGAATCATGGAGACATCCTTACTTGCCAACTAGAAGAACCCCACCATAGATAGATATGACGTCATGATGGATCCAAATGAGCAAAAAAATAAAATAAATATATATATATATATATATATATATATATGTCATGCAGGTTAGCTTGTATACTTCGGAAAACGCGATTCTAGAAGAGTCTTCCCAACATTCCTTAAAGATCCACCTTGAGTTGGTTTACTCGTTTACCTTCCAAATTGATTGATTGTTTCAACATCCTATTAGAATTAAAGGCTTTAAACAAGAGGGGTGAATTGTTTAATGAAAGATTTTCAAAAATACTGAACAAGAATGAAGATTAATGAAGAAACACAGAAGAAGCAATCAAATCAACCAATAAACAAAATTGTTTTTAATTGATTCCAAAAAACTCAATCGGTTGTTTATGCGAATCAACCGATTGTTTTTATTAGCAGTTTATAAAAACACAGTTCAAATAGTTTTAAGGAGTGAGAGATAGAGAAATTCACACAAGAATTTATACCGATTTACTCTTAACCAAAGCTACATCCAGTCCTTAGCTAATCACTGAGAATTCACTATGTAATCAACCCTAGATTACAAACACACAAACACCAAAGAGGTGATCTTGAACCTCTCAAAAACATTCACCCTCTTTGATACACAATTCACTACAAGTCAGAACACCCTCTTACTGTATACACCAGCACCTTACAAGTTTTACAAATATGAAAACAAATACAAGTAAGAACAGGAAAGATCACACTTGATACAGAAGAATTACAGCAGTTCCTATTCCACTCTTAACCAAAACAAAGCTTTAAGTAATCTTGCAATCTTGAAAAAACTTATTAATCTTTTTGGTAATCTGATCTCTCTATATTCACAGATTTAAACACCATTTATATAGTCTAAAAAATAGTTGTTTAAGACTTTTAATCAAGGGGCAAAACAGTTTAGAATCATGGAAAACAGATTTACAAGACTTAACACATTCTGTTAAGATTTTTAAAAAACAATCGATTAAAAACTCCATTCAACTGATTGAATTAGCTTTGACTGTGAGGACAACCAATTTTAGCTTTTTCAAATCCTTTTCAAAACCACTAAGTGTAAAACAACTGATTGAAACGATAAATCAACAAGTTATATTTCACTACTTTGAAAAAAAAATTCTTTTGAAAGAACTTGCTTGATTCAGTTTTGGATTAAGTTAAGAGTGGATTGACAAATTCTATAATCTACCCAAAACCCATGCCCACAAGCAGCAACCCTGCCTTCAAGAAATCTTCATGGATTTGGAGATATTAAAGCTTTAAGTTCAATACATCCTAGCCTTTATGTTTTGAGCACAATTTGCAACTAGTCATTACTTGACATCGATAACCCTCATTAACATCGAACAAGAGAAGACAAAATTGTTATGTGATTTCATGGAACAATTCTAGAAGGTAGCACTCAATATCAAAAACCTTGGCTTGGAGGTATCCATTCATCACATTTTCACCATCCTAAAATTGGGTCCCTTCTCCAAAAATTTATGCATGAAACTGACATTTAACCTGGTCGAACTCAAGAAGAAAGTTGTTAATTTCATGCAACTGAAGGAGTTAAAAGTGTTTTGTAACTAGCTTTGAACATAGGTCACAATTAAGAGCTTGTTTAAACTTGTCCAAACTCAATGACCAAGAGGACCAACTTAAGGACCTTAGTTCATGCAATACACCCCCCCAATGAACACGAGTGGCTCTAGAATACTCGAGGAGGCCCTAAAAGTGAATCCATTGTCGACATTGAGAAAATTACATACCCCTCCAAATGTTAACCAAAGCAAACTATCATCACAACTCAAACACAACACAAAAGAATGCATGGCCCTACGCTATAAGATTGAAAACCTTGTACAGGCTAGACACTTGCGCTACTATATACAAAGGACAATGAAAAATGTACTCGGACTGCATGAGAGGATCACGAGAGCAAAGAGAACTCCAAATTTGTTGAGATGAAAACGAAGAATGACAATGTGAAGTGCCTTTTCACAGGGTTATTAACACCATCTCGACAAGGTTTTCGGGAAAGGAACGCCATCCTCAGCCTAAAGGAGACATAATATTCCAATTTGTTAACAGTACAAGAAAATCTGAAATTACATACAAATTATTACATACGGATAAAAATCCGTATGTAAAGTCAATATTACATATCGATATCACATACAAATTTTAATTCAATTTAATTAAAAAAACAAAAATTATTACATACAGATATTATCCGTATGTAATGTATTAAAAATTTAATTAAAAAAACAATTACATTTTAAATTCGTATGTAACTTATTTCAAATTAAATTGAAAGATAAAAGAATTGTTACACACGGATTATATCCATATGTAATGCAATAAAAAAAAATTATCCGTATGCAACTTATTTCAAATTTATTTAAAAAATAACTAAAAATATTTATAATATTTATAATATTTATAATATTTATAATATTTATAATATTTATAATATTTATAATATTTATAATATTTATAATATTTATAATATTTATAATATTTATAATATTTATAATAATAATGATAATAAATATAATAAAAATCATAAGATAACAAAAGAACTTGTCTGGTGTAGTCGTTAAAACTTCTTTAGTCATTCAAAGCACTTGACTTCGAGACCCGCCCACTAATCTTAGGTATCGACATGCTTTCTTGATTCCTACAAAGACTAACCAAGAAGACAAAATCAATTCCAAAACTTATAAGAAAGTAAAAACCTTCAAATGGTATGACAAATGAAAAAAACCTTTGTAGAGGTTTGAACTTTCCTCTCTTCCCCATCGGTTCAAAGAAACTTGGTCTAAGGAAAAATCCTCCTTCTATATATATTGGAATACTTAACCACAGTCTTAGACCATACTTCCAAATCAACCAAGCTAACCTAAATTTGTTCTTCAATTGCAATTTCGCTTGGCGAGTTTGGTGTTTATGCTATAGATGGCTTGGAGTTCTGTTTGTGTCCCACATTGAGCCAGAGTCTAACTTTGATCTATTTAGGATGAGTCTTTCTTCAGAGTCGGTTAATATCGTATGGAACACAATCTGGATCGGGGCGGTTAGCGAAATCTGGAACCACAGGAATTATATAGTTTTCCAAAGAGGTGTGGCTGATGCGTTTGAAGTATTTGTTTTGGTGCAAGTAAAGGTTTGGTCTTGGGTCTCTACAAATTTCCGGTTAGCTTCGTTTTCCTTTTCTGATTGGTGTTTGGAACTTATGGTGTGTACGAGGTTAGTTTTTTGAAGTTTGTTAGGTGTAGTAAGGGCAAAGTTTTTTTTAGTTAGTTTTGGAGATTTTTTACTGAAATTGGTGCTTGGGTACCATGTATAAGTCTGAAGTGATTCTTATTTATTTATTTTTTATTATCGATAAAAAATAAAATAAATAAAAAAATAAAAATTATTATAATTGACGGTACCATCTCCAAGATACTCTTAAGTTGGCATGAAGGAGGATTACATGGTATATGAAAGTGTCTGCGTTCGACATCAAATACAAATCGACAAGTCTCAATTTAACTTATTTTACCTATGAATTACAAAACGACACAATCTACCAAGTGACAATTTGATATTACACGTGGGTTGGACCTTAAATAAAAAAGGAAAGTAGGACAAGCGTAGTAGTCTTGGAAGGACCGAGAAGTTTAAGAGTGCAACAATCTCTATACCTTGAGTTCAAAATGTTCAATAATCAAACTGATTATGAGGTAATGTCATTGCTAACTTGATTCTCCCAAAATACATTAATAGCGACTCACAAATCTACCGTCCTAACCCAGTTCCAGACACAAAAAAAGAAGATTTTTTTTCTAAGACTATATATATACTCACCAAATACATGGATTGTATCATGTACGCGTCACACCTAGAGTGATCTGGTGCGGTTACTCATCGGATATTAAATAGTATTTTCATTATTATGAGATGAAGATCAAGTGGTGCATGCACATTTATAGTTTATACTGAATGGATAACAAGATGGATAGTGGGTACCAACTTGCCAGCTTGCAAGGGATAAATTATGTACCCAAGAATTAGTGGGGCTTTGACTAAAAGTATTAACTGTTTTGTCTCTATTCTATTGATAAAATAAATAAATGTGCGTCTATTATCTTTCTCTTCTTTTTTTTCTGATAAAAATAAATAAAAATAAAAATAAAAAATATTTCTCTTTTCCTCAGTCTTTCATGTCTCCGAAAGGTCGCTTGAAAAGTTTAATTACAACTAAAGGAAAGGGTTAAAATTAAAACTCGTTGTGTTTAAAACTATAGTAGATCTTTTATATTCCTATTATTAACCAAGATATTTGTAAGTGTTTTCTTAAATAAATGTAGGTTTCAAGAAGATGTTGTTCAAAAACAAATTGTGAAGTAATTTAAAAATAATTAATGTTTAAAAACAATAATTTTGCTTTAAATTTTATGAAAGGGGGTGGGCTGTAAATAAAGAGGACAGAATAATATAGTCACAACCAAAAGAATACAAATAATGCATGTGGCTTGGAAACGTTTGATGTCTTGGAAAGAACATGAAGATATATAGATTAAGAATGAATTTTTAACGTATACTATAACTTCCCATTGATTGATATTGAAACACAAGAGACACAGAAAAATACATAACAATTAGTCGAGTTACAGTGAGATAATATGCTGTGCATGTTGTTTGTTAGTTAATGCAACACAAGTAATTTTGTTTATATATAATTTTATACAAGAAAACAATGTAGAATTTACTATAAATATCTTCTGAATCATTTTATGTTTGATTGTCATTAGAAAAATACACAACAATATTTTGATTTTTAGGTAATTTATCTTTAAATTATTATCAATGATATATTTATAGGTACAATTTATATTAAAATTAGTGGTATTTATTAAAGATTATTATAATTTATAATAGCACTGATAAAATTTCATCTATTTTATAATAATAGTAATATATATTAAAAATGATTTATAATATAGTGTATTATAAAAAAAATGATCAAAACATAATTTTTAAATTTTATTTGTTAGAAATTCATTTATTCTAGGCCTTTAGCACATGGTGGCGAGGGAAAATATATTATCCAAATAAATCATGAAGATACAATATCATAATAACTTGTCAAGTTGGCAAGTTTTGTTATAAGCACTACTATCACACCCTAGTTGCAACAAATAAATACCCCTATAAATAAACTTCAAACCAATTAAGACATACAAATAATATAAGGCGAAATCTCCTTCCTTCAGCTTCTTCTTATCTTCACAAACTTTGTCTTCAACAATTGTCACAGTAAACAAAATATTTTGTTGTATTATTTTTATTTAAATGGTGATAAATTATCAAAATAAAATTTTGTATTTTAGACACTACGTAGATGTAAATTCTTCAAATAATTGTATCTTATATGACATTATGGCTATTGTTTTTATTATAATTTGCATTTCAGATTAGAAACCAGAAACCAGAACTGCATGTTCAGTATGATTTGCATTTCAGATTAGAAAACAGAACTGCCTATTATGATATGCATTTCAGTCTAGAAGCCATAACTGCCTGATAACTACAAACCTTCAAACTAGTAGGGACATTCCATAGGGAACCCTCCAACAATACAGGCATGCCACTTCTGCTGTGAGCCCAACGTTAACTGCTAGCAGGGTCAAGAAACCCTACAATTGTCAAAGAGGAGTTGTCACAATAACACATTCATTCTGCTTTGGAAGCTAGCTAGCATTTTTGGAGATTACCAAAACTTTATTACATGGTTGCAGCAAAAGAGTGGACACGAATATTATGCTTTTAAATTATTCAAAATAATTCCAACATTTGGCAGAAAGGAAATCACCATTTTTCTATAATATTTGTAGATACTGCTGCTTTATTTTTTATTACTGTTTTGAAAGATTGGCTAAAATTATATAGTCAAGTTAGGTATATTCTTTATTGTTTTAGTTATATGGTTGAAAGAAGGATATGGAATTGTTGGAAATTTGTTTTAAATAGTTTAGGGTTTTTTATACAGCTAGACTCTAAGTGCGCTATTTATTTACATATTTTTTACTGTAGATAAAAAAGTTTAATCATATATATTGCAGGAAAATTTGACATTCTTTTATTAATCAATGTGTGATTAACAGTGCTTGACTCACATATACCCATGTGGACACCAGAACACAG